>NC_056743.1:1233619716-1233644145 GCF_019279795.1 Protopterus annectens | reverse complement strand
GGGGCTACCTGTTCCGCCACTACAGTGCAGACCACAAACCTTCTTAATGTAAAACAACTGGTCTGAAGCCCAAGTGCTTAAACTAAAAGGGTTAGAATGAGTTACACCAAGCAGTAATAACTACAACAGAGTACTTTTAAGATGACGCAAAAGCAAAATAAAGTAGGAAGAGACAAAAATACAGTAAAAGCAGAAATTTTTTTTTTTTCAGAAAGGTAGCAAAAACAGTAGTAAAAACAATTCACATGCAGTGCAAGCTGGCACACTTTAGTATGTAGCAATATTAGTCCGCACACAGTTTGAAAAAATGTAATTAAATTAAAAAGGACTAAAAACAAGTGCAGAAAAGGTTTATTAGGTAGAGTGCGGTAGAGATGGGACTGGGGGAGTGTCCTAGATCAAATCTACAGTGGTGCGGGCACTGGAAAAGCCGCCAAATTTAAACTACAACCAAGAAAAGGGAGGGGAGTGGGAAGACAGTTTCAACAGAGATAGATATGAGGAATCGCAGTGCAAATTATAACCAAAAAATATATATACTGATATCTGTATATTTGTAGAACAGTAAGACAACAGATATCTAAGTAACAATTTAGCTCTATAATACAGAATAATACAAAAAAATATACTCAGCTCTATATATTTGCAGAGAGTCTTGTAAGGCGCTGTCTCAACAATCCACTTTAAATGCAGGCTGCTATTATATATATATATATATATATATATATATATATATATAATATTTGGTACCTTTTTGGGGGCACCTGACATCTGAGGCAAGAAAAGAAAATGGCGTTGGCTGCTTGTTTTATACCCCTGACAACCTGACGTCATTGAAGAGGAGACAGCAACCGACGAAGGGCCCAAGACTTTGGAATTCAGGCCGACTGAGGGCAACCTGCCAGCAGATTACCTAAATGTGATGACTGCAACAGTGAAATACACTCAACATCTACATTTATGCTAAGTGTACACAACTGTACTTTACAGATCTACTGTCTCATCCGGAGGGCATGGTGCAGTGAATCTGCTAAACCTCAAGCTCACTGCATGACTTCTCCAATTCCCATGATTGCCAGTAATCCTTCTCTCTCTTCAGCTGTCAGACAAATTATCGCTCATCACAAATGGTCTACAAGGAGATTATACCAAAGTAAATGGGAGAAATTTTCTGGATGGGCTCTGGATAATGAGATGGATTCTTATTCCAGCCCTATCCACAAAGTATTAGATTTTTCTGGATTCATTTTACCAGTCTGGTTCCTCCGCCTCAACAAAGTGCACCTAGCTGCGATTTCAAACTTCCATATAGGATGGGAGGGTGCCCCTCTGATGTCACACAAGCTGTGTAATACATTCCTAAAAGGCCTACTAATGCCAAGACCTTCATTTAAAGAACCTCTTTCCCCTTGGGATTTAACTTTGGTTCTTCAGAACCTGACTAGGAACCCCTTTGAACCATCAGCAAGTTGTAACTTAAAATATCTGTCTTGGAAAACCTTATTTTTGTTGGCTGTCTCTTCTGCCAGAAGAGTTTCAGAACTTCAGGCCTTATCATATGAACCTCCTTACTTAATTTTTCATAAGGATAGAGTTGTGCTTTGAACTAATCCTTTCTGCCCACGGTTGTATCCAAGACCAATATTAATCGGACTTTACAGCTAACGGTCTTTTCCCAATTTTTTCACACAAGGGAGAATATGCTCTCCATTTACTTGACATGCACAGACAACTAAGTTTTTATCTTCACAGGACTAAAATATTTAGAAAAATCAAACCAACTTTTGTTGGCATTTTTCTTCTCTCCATCTAGGTAATCCAGTTTCCAAGGTTACCTTGGCCCAAGTGGCTTAGACACTGTATTACATTAAGTTATCATTCTAAAGGACTCCAGCTCCCAAAATCAGTTCAAGCCCATTCTACAAGAGCAGTAACTACTTCTGTAGTCTTTCATGCCAGAGCTTCTGTAGACATTTGTGCAGCAGCCACTTGGTCTTCTCATCATACCTTTATCACTCATTATAGATTGATCAGGTCTCAAGGGGGCAAGCATCCTTTGGCTCTACGGTGCTTAGGAATTTTCTTCCATGAGACCTCCCGAGGCTAAAGTAGCTGGGGACTGTGTCCCACTGTCGGATTGAGTGAAGATTGACAACATCAGATGCAGAGCATGCTAAAGAGGAAATACAGAAGTTTGTCCAACAAAAAATGAGCTGTGAAACTGGAGATCGTTTTTTTTCTGGTAGTAAAGATCACAGACTGCGACAGCCAAACTTTTTCCAGTGTTTCAACAGAAGACACCTGAGAGAGAGAGAAACACACAAGTTGACTGGAAGAATCAAGAGTACATAGGAAATGAAGCAGAGACTGGATTTGGGAGATAAACGGGAATAAAACCAGCAGCTCTGAAATTGACAAATTTGAGATTACAAAGCATTAATTATATTTGTGAAAAATATCAAGCCAAGAACTTAGAAATATTGGACTTCTTGACTTAAACTTTTAGGGGGCACTAAAGCATATGCCCTACTTCATCATTAATGTTTGGAAGAACTCTTAGAGAGGGAGGTTAACTGAAGAAAACGTTTTAGCAGTAGTATTTTTATAATGCATGATGTAATTTGCATGGTGTAAAGTAATGCTTTCTCTAATTTTCAAGTGTACTAGGGATACCAAAGTAAACAAGTGCCCCTGTTTTTTTCCTTTTTCTCTTTCTCCTTTTTCAGTTTTAAGAAATGCAGGCACTCCAACATAAAAAAAATTCTGGTCAAAAGAGCATGATAACAGAAAACTGAATGTGCTTTTTCTCATTCTTGCATAGGGGAAATGACTGGGTTAAGGCTCTTGGCTTGAAGCAAGTAAGTTTTAAGGGAAAGCCAAAAAAATTGAATTTAATAGCTTTCCTTTTGCATATGTTCGTAGAAGCAACTCTTATCTGGTTCTCATGTCTGTATGGAGACAGTCTGATAAAGAACAGTAAAAATGAAGTACTTTTTTCAATGGCTAGGAGATGTTTTCTGAAAGCATTAAAGTGCTCTCCCAATCTGGGAGAGCAATAAAGATATAGGATAAAACCAGACAGCACTTGGTAGAAGCATAGGTTGTGTACCATGCATCTTAGCATGGATAAGCATCCTTTTAGGTTAACCCAAGTCTGTTTTGAGGCTGTCCGTTTGGGACCATTGTTTCTGTTAGGAGGGTAAAACTCCAGTATTCGAAGATGTACATCGTTGTGTGCGAGTATTAAGTTAATATGATATGTTTTAAGGGTGTATTGGTGGTCTTTGTTTTGTTTTTGATTGAGGTCTTTCAATTAAAGTTTTGTAAGATGTGATGTAGGCTCAAATGGATATGACCAACAACTTATAAAAGATCAACCTGCTAGACATTGTGTGCATGTAACACAAAAGCTGGAACTAGATACTTAAAGCTCTTTCATGTAAAATGTGGGAATAATAACATGACACTTTCTGTATCATTGTTAAATGATAATGGTCTTCCAAATATATGCAAAAAAGAAAGAGTAATGAACTGTATTAAAAAATGGAAAGTGCAAATAGCTGTGCTACAGGAGACACATTTTGAAAGAACTGAACATGTGAATTTGATAAAGGTTTTCAAGACTAAGTGGAGTACCTGGAAGAAAGGAAAGGAGTAGTTATTAATTGCTAGAGGAGCTCCAATAGTAATAGAAGAGGATGAAAGATAATGGTAGATTTGTAGTACTAATGGGCTACTGGTGATGGGAGGAGCATTACACTGACAAGTATTTATATTCCACTTAAAACTGCTCTAACAAAGCTTAAGAAAATTCTGGGAGGAACCTGCTTTCAGCAGGGAATATTAGTATAGATTTGGACTGGGACTGGAATTTGATTTGCAGCAATGAAGATGTGTCGGGGGGGGGGGGGCGCAGAAGGGAAAATACAATAAAGCAGAGTAGATTTTTGAAAAAATTATGAAAATATTTGGCATGGAGGATGTGAATTCAGTAGAAGGAGTTGGGAGTGAATTTCCATACTCCCCAAGATGCAAAAACTGGGTTAGGTTAGACCTAACTTAAATTTCACAGGAATATGTGCATTTGTAATGAAAGTTTTGATATGCATCCAATAACAATTTTAGATAACATGCCAGTAATAACTAAAATAAAAACCCAGGATAATGAAATAAAGTGAACGTTTTCCTACCTGTCTGAAGAGAAATTTAAGGACTGGGTAGTGGAAATTATTCAGGAGTTATTAGAGAAGATAGAAATTTCTTCCGAAAATATAGCTAGGGAGTGGGATAAAATTTAAAGTGGAGTTTAAAATAGGGTGGAAATAAGAGCAACTGTAGAAGAAACAAGGATTATTTAGGGGGACTGACAAATGTTGAAGTATTGCAGAATAGGGGGAATCTCAGAGAACAAGAGGAGGAACAATTGCAAAATGCTAAACAAAATAAGTGATTAGCTTGATAATGTGCATAAGGTTACAAAGATTGCCATTAAGCAACTGTGTTTTTGATACTTGCAGAGTACAATAACTCGGGCAACAGAAAGTAGAAATGGTTGTTACCAAGTTTAGGGAGCATATAACAAGGAAGATAATGAGATCGTGTAGAGGTGCTAAATATGGAAGAGTTAAATATCTAAAGGTTAGAGGTAGATGAGGCTCTGTTATTAACAGGATAGGATGAGGAGATATAAAAATGATGTATAACCAATCCACAGGAAAGTCCTCAAGAATAGATAGTATTCCTGTGTAAGTTTGGAAGGTAGGAGGGAAAAACTGAAAGATCTCAATAGTTTTATACAGGGAAGGAATGAGGTTTAAAGGAAGGCATAATTTGAATGAGTTATGTAATGTTTGACTAACCATGATTGGGTAGATAAGTGATGTACAGTGTTTGCAACTGGGGTTATGTCAGTATGGTTTGTGATGTAAAATGCTCACAGCTGGGATTGTCCATCACAAGTCATAATTTAATAAAGGTGTTTCTTGTTTAAAACAAAAATCTGGAAGGTTTCAACAGTATTTTAAGAGGAGAAGCACCAACATCCTGAAAGAAATACCGAAAGAGGGTAAAGACCCATCACATCCAGCTTTATACAGGCACATTACAATCCTAAGCCATGATTATAATGTTTCTCTATAATTGCTAAAAGAATGGCAAAGGCAATGCCAAATTTGATATGTGGTTTTGTGGAGGCAAGGCAAACAATTAACATTAACCAAAATTTATGATCCAGAGGGAATCCAAATGTAAGAAAATACTACCACTGTTGAGTGTTGATGCAGAGAAAGCATTTGAAAGAGTAAGCTGGGAGTTTGAGCAGGGCAATGGAAGTATATGAATTCCATCATAAAATTATAAGGGTGATTAGGAGGCTATATGAGGGATCGGAGGTAAAAATTCAAGTTGGTGGGTTCCTCTGATTTCTGTTTGAGCAGAGTAACCAGGCAAGGGTATCCTCTTTTCCACTTTGATATTTGCATTATACTTAAAACCATTAGCAAAGAAAATTAATTCATAAGTAGGTACTAGGCTATCGGCCCAAGGGCCTATGTAAGCCTAGCCAACAAGGTTTCCCTGGCTTACGCCACCCAAGAAAGTTATTTTCCTGTGCCACTTTCGAGCAGAAACACAGAAGTGATCCCCAGGTTGTATTTACCTATTTCCCATCCACTCACCAAGATTTTTCTTGTAGAGTGCTAATGAAGAACTTTGCTTGACATAGATGGGTAGCCTGTTCCAGAGTATGGGAAGTCTCTGGGATAAGAATCTATCCCTCCAGCATGTCCTGTTTATTGTGGTGACAAGGTTTAGATCCCTAGAGCATGTAGCTCTGAGGGATTGGGATTTCTTTAGACGTAGCATGTCCAACAGCTCTGGGTTTGACACTGCTTTATATGTTAGGCAGAGATCACCTCGGAGTAGGCGATATGCTACGGAGTAAAGCTAGAGTTTTTTGAGACTGTCAGTGTAGGGCATTTATTTTAGTCCAGTAATCCTCTTTGAGGTACTTCTGTGGCCTTTCCAGCTGCTGCAGATGTCTTGTGACTCAAACGCAGGGATATAATTGGTATGGTAGTCAAAATATAATTTTATACCTGATAAAACCAGAAAAGGACATTTTAGTGTTGTGGAGCATTTTGAGTCAGTTACAGATTTTTTGGGGGGATACCGGATTAGTGAAGCTAAAACAAAGGCAATAACTGTAAATTATATATCCACACAAAATTGGTTTAGCACTATCTGTATTTATGGGGACATGACAAAATTAAGTACTTAGGAGTATGGATTAAAAAGGATTCTGGTGTGGCAGCTAAGGATATGTGGGAAGAAACAAAAAAGATAACAGAAAAACTGAGAAATTGAAAGTTCTGTTATATGGATATTGATAGAAAGATACAAGCAGTAAAAATGTTTAGTCCCTTTAGTTTTATACACAGGTCAGGCATAACTTTTTTTTTTTTTTTATAAACCAGAGGAGAAGTTGTGGATAGCAGTAAAGAGCTGAAGTATTTTATCTGGAAGGGGAAGCCTGCAAGAGTCAAGTGGGGTAAGCTGATTCTTTAATTAGAACAAGGTGATTTGTGATTACCCAATTTGAAGGGGTATTTCAGAGCTACACAGTTAAGGCTCCTCCTGTACATAGTGCAAGCAGAAACCTATAATTCCAAGTGGAAAGAGATGATAAAACAGGGAGTACGCTCAAGAAACAAGGAGCAACTGGGATTTTAGATGCAGAGCCTCAAGGAGAGTAGCAATAACAATACAGAATATTCACAAAGTGGCGGAAAGTATTCTAAAAACTAAGCCAACATGGGAATGGAGAAAGAAGATCTTGCTGTTAGGGATGACTGCAGTTTAGGATGCGGTCAGTAGGCAGGAGTGGGTTGGAATTTATTGGAGAAAACTTGCAAAAGAACCAAAGTTTTGGGAGCAAATAATTAGAAAGGGAAAGGTAATAGAATTGGAAAGAGGCAAAGAATTTATTTGGACTGCAGGCTAAAGATTACCTTCCCTATGAAGGATTGATAGAGTATAGGCAAAGAAAAAAGATAGAGGGATCATAAGCGAAAGGTCAGCAGTGGTGGAGGTTTTGCTAGAATCTAGCACACAAGCTGCTGTTAAAGGAATAGTTAGAGCATATAAAATGTTGAGTAAATGGACTGGTAATAGATTGTGTAAGTAATTCATAAAGAAACAGTGGGGGCAGTATGTATGTACACAAATATTGAACCAAGGCTAGAAGATTTAGGGTCTTTGCTTTGAAGGGTTTGCATATGTGTATTTTATTCCCAGGTAGACTGTAAATAATTTTTGCTCAGGTCTACAGCAAATGGAGGTGTGATGGGGAAGAAAGTTAATTAGGAACACATTTTCTGGGAGTGTAATGAGTTGGCTGACTTAAAATATTTCTTGCAGACTACTCTGTCAGTGATACTGGGTGAGCAAATTGGTGCAACTAAGGAAAAGATTGTTTGTGCTATGATACAGAATCGTAATTCCCTAAACATAGTAAGGCCTTGCTGAGTAATTATGGTGGCTGCCAAAAAAGCAGTTACTAGAAAATGGAAATGAAAGTCCCTCTAAACCAGCGTACTTGAACTACTGAATATAGTAACAGAGGTAAAACTGGAACTGGTTTCTATAGAAAAGGGTAGGAGCCGATTGCATAGAACAGGAATTGTGGGAACAATACTTGCAGAGGAGGAACGAGCTTTAAAAGAAAGCCGGATTGGAATGAGCTATGTAATGTTTGACAATGACTTGATAGGTCATAAGGGATGTGTAATGTTTGCAACTAAATTTATGCCATTATGGTTTGTGATGTATAATGCTTGCAACTAAAAGTATGTCAGTATGGTTTGATTTCATTTATATAAATGTATGATTGCCTGTCATACATGATAATAGATGTTAAAAAAAAAAAAAAAAAAAAAAAGACAAATGGGTACAAAGTATCAAAATAGGTCACCGACTTTGTTCTCCCCCTCTCCTGCCTTCATCCCTCCAAACCAAGTAAAAGAAGCTCTGATCCAAGCAGGTCTGCTTTAATTTGAAGGCTCTGTAGAAGAGGTAACTCTTCTAGGGAAGTTAATGTTCAAGGATTTTTCCTTGTTCCAAGAAAGGAGGGAACTTTGAAACCCATTCTAGACCGGTCAGTTAAACAGACTTCTGGTACCCAAGTTCACAAGCTCCTGCCTGTGCTTTCTTCTCTGGCTTACATGGTCACCTTGGATCTAAAAGGTGCTTACCTTCATATTTCCATTGCAGAATTTCATGGGAACATCGAGGTTTCAAAGCAGGCAGAATTTCATAGGAAGCATCTAGGTTTCAAAGCAGGTGAAAATCATTAGATAACCCAAAGAACATAGCAGATAATGTTCCCAGGGTATTCACTTGAGAAAGGTCCAGTACTTTATAAATAAAATGTTTAGGACCAGCAGAGCAACACTTAGTCAAAAAATTCCACTTCTCCACTCTTTGAAAAGGGAACTCCAGTGATGGATCTCTGCATACAACCAAAACTTGGGGGTATCTGGCAAGGTCCCACTCCCAAATCAGACCCAGTCCACAAATGCATCAGTTCTAATTTGGGGAGCACATTCCAAGAGCCTCTAAGCTCAAAGAAAAATGGGGGCAAAACTCAAATCTAAAAGAAAATGTTGGCTGCTAAGGTCACCCTAGCCTCTGAGGAACTATAGAAACAAGGGAAGTAGACAGCAACACAGTGATGTGGTACATAAGCAAGTAGACACTCATTCCTATCCTCTGTGTTGCCTGACCATGTCTTTGTGGGACACAGCTCATGCATTGGGGCAACACCACCTAAACCAATACCTGTCAGAGGAAAACAGTTCTTAAGCAAATCACCCTAGCAGACGTGAACCCTCACAACTGGACCTTAAATAATGTATTCCGTCCCATCTACCTGTCTTGGGGTGTTCCAGAAATAATCATTTTTTGCTTTAGACCAAAATAATCAGCCGAAAATATTCTGTTCATTGGCCAGACATCCCAAGGCCTGGAGGGCAGAGGCCTTTTTTCCATGGACAAGATCTGTTTATGTATTACCTCACATCCCTCTTATCCCAGAGAACTGCTGAAAATTGGAGGAAGGACCTAGAGTGATACAGATAGCACCTTTTTGACCAAGGCAGTGTTCGTTCGGTCTTCTGCACAGCCTGAGCAAGTAAAAACCATGACTAGTGTTAAGAGCTATGAGATAAGATGGTGCTGACCGATGGCCCTTATACCCGGACATCCTGATAATCAGGTACAGGGCGTCTGCCAACCTAGGAGGAGGGATTTAAAGTTTAGGTACTTGGGCCAGTCATGGGCTACCACAGCAATAACAACCCATATAGTAATTACTGAAATAGTAAAAGTACTCTAACATCTACATTTATGGTGAGTAGATACGATTTTATATGGTCATATTTTTCTAAATATTTCCCCAACCAAGTAACAGACTTGCTTAGCTTTATATGAAAGCTCACAGATGAACAAAATGCTGCCCACAGTATATTAACTTGAGGTTTACTGAGATGCATTGTTAGTATCCAAATATTGAGCTAATTTCTGGTTATTATGATTTATAAATCCCAGCGGAAGACCTATAATTTAACACTACCACTGTAAAGATTTGTGCCAAACAGCTTGCTATTTGAATTTCTTTAGTAACCCTTATGGCTGCAGAGATATGAGCATTCATTTGAAATATGAAGCTATAACTTGATTTTGTCAGAAAGCTCAAGATGCAGTCACTGGGAGTTGAGTACAAGCCTCCAGAGCTCCTTTGGCATTAATATGTTAAATAAGGCTCTGTCAAAAAAATGGGCCTACAGCATCATGCTAACTTAACATGAAAAGATTTAATCTCTCCATTAATTCAGACTTAGGGACTGGAGCTTGCCTGTCTGATCCAATCAGACTGTTTCCAGTGCCGTCATAGGTTCATAGGTGTGTACTAGGCTAATGGCGCTGGAGCCTTTATAAGCCTAGCCCATAGGATTTACCCTGGCATCGTGCCACCCGTCCTTAGATCCCAATGCCTCCGTCAAGTAGAGCCACTGGAGTGATCCCCGGGTGAATTTTCTATTTCCCATCCACTCATCAAGATTTCTTTTGGAGGGCCAGTGAAGTGCTCTGTTTGACATGTATGGGAAGTCTCTTCCATAGCATGGGCAGTCTCTGGGTTATGAACCTGTCCCTCCAATTTGTTCTGTTGATTGTGATAATAAAGTTGATGTCTGGAGCATGTGGTGTGGAGAGATTGGGATTTCTTTTGCTGTAGCATTTCTAACAGAGCTTGGTCAGACATGGATTTGTAAGTCAAGCAGAGATCTCCTCTAAGTAGGTGATATGAGACAGAGAATAGTTGAAGTTTTTTGAGTCTCCATATAGGACAAGTGTTTAAACCCTTTGTGAGGTACTTTTGCGGCCTCTCCAGTTGTTGCAGGTGTGTAGTGAGGTACATGCAAATGTGGCATTGTACTCTGATTAGCCTAATGAGGGAAGAGTCGAGGGAGACAATGACCGCTTTCTTCCTAGATGCAAAACCCTTAGTAATGAATGTGCCACATAGGACTTTCTGACCACAGTGGCAATGTGGTGGTCAAAAAAGAGGTTGCTGTCAACCTGTATTCCCAGATCTCTTATAACTCCTGTGTTCAGTGGACTACAATCGATGTGGTAATTCATGGGAACTAGGTTTTTCACAAAGGAGATGACATATTTTTTGGCATCAAGTTCAAGGCCATGGTTCTGACACCAGTCATTGGTCTCAGTGAGGCCTTTCTATAGGATGTCAGCATCATTTGGAGAGTTAATGATAGCTCCCAACTTGCAATTGTCTGTGAACTTTGTCAGCCAGAGTCACTTCGTGTTGGCCTGGACTTCAGAGTAGATACTGACCCTGTGGGACTCCACTCGTGACAGGTCGGCAGTCTGACTTGGAGGCAGCTACTTTCACACTGTGGGTTCCATCTGTGAGCCATTTTCCAACCCACCTAGTGATATAGGGGTCAGTGCCTAGCTTAGTGAGTTTTTCTATGATTCCTGAGTGGGGAATGGTATCAAAAGCCTTGGCCAGATCAAGTAGGCTGTATGAACCACCTTGCCTCCATCCACAGCTCTGGTGACTGGGATAAAATTCTATTTCTCTCAGCCTTCCATAATGCCCTGTTTCCTTACTAGACTCCAGTCTCATTTCACATCATTGGAAACTCTTATCCACTCAGCCAGCAGCTAATTGCTCTCATTTTTTGTATTAGTATATAGCCGCCTTTTTTGCCTTAGCCAATCCCTTGGTACGTTTTCCTTGTTTGAGATTGAAGTTGTACTTTTCAATTTTATTTATGCAGCCTCTATTCCTCTCAGTGCTTAGGTGGGCTGCCTAGTTTCCTCCTCTTGACTTAAAAAAAAATGTATATGTAATTCTGCTGCAGTTTTTAGAATTCTAGTGTAGTTACTTCTTTGGTTTTGTCCTGAGTTGTTTACCATGGACGACAGTTTCTGAAAATGTGTTAAATGCAGAAACAGAATTTCATCCCAGGACCCCCATAATTTGTGCAATTCGTTTGGGGTCAAGCCACTTTAATATAGAGTGCTTGATTTGTCAGGGTTTTTGTTACTGCCACTGATTAATGCATAGTTAAGGGTCTCTAACCTCTTGATGTTAAAAAGGGTGAAAAGAACATGGACAGAGAGTGGGACAAATATGATCTCCAGGATGAGAGAAGCAGAGGATAAAAAAATCCATCTACCACAGGAAAAGTATTCCCCACCACTTTCCTCCTTGATTGCTGTAACTAAGTTTCCCTTGGATACCATTGTTTGTGACAAGTCTTACCTTTCAGTACCAAGCAGGTTTTCTTCAGAAAGGGAGCTATCTAGATTAATCCTATCAAGGCCTCCTTCTACAGTGTCCATATGAGCTTTGACATCCTTTAAAGTATTACAGAAACAGACTGGAAGCTATGATGAGGTCCTTAACATTCTAATAGAATTTGGTATAATCCCATCCCCTCCATTCGGAACAAATCACTTTGTCCCCCTTCAACTTTGATAGTTTTTTTCCCCAGTGAGAGTGTCTGTGCTAGTGGTTTAGGAGGTGAATTGCCTCTGGAGCCTGTTATTTTGGTGCCAACATCTCATTCGGCTCCAATTTCCTCATATCCTACCCATTCAACACCAAGGATTTCAGGATTGACTGAGTCTCTGGTCCCACTTTTGTACACCGGATCAGGGATATTCTCCTTGTCGGTCATTTATCCTTGAGCTGTTGGCTCCAGTCTCCACTTTTGACTGGTCTGATTCCTCTGTACTAGGGTTTAGAGCTTTAGCCCAAACTGCTACTGTTGCTTTGGCTAGAGATGGGGAATGGTTGTTCAAGGCAACAGAGAATGATAGCTTATCCATCAGGATGTGCTACAGGTCTTCCTTTGGCACCTGCTCCACCCTCAGATGTCTACCTGTTTTTTTTTATATCATGGCTCCCAAGGACAGAAAGGATCAGATGTCCTCACAGTGCTAACAGATTCTTCTGGGAACTCTGATCAGCCATAGTCAGAGGTCCTGAGAAGAACATGCAAAAGTAGAGTTCTCCACCTTGAGCTCTGACTTGGAGGATCGAAAGAATTCACCCCAGTCTCTCTTGAAAATGTCCTTTGCTGAGATCCCTGAGCTAATGAGACAGATGATCCTGGCCCACCAAAACTGCCCTGTCAAGACCGAGAAGTGTTCTTTGAGTTATGCAGATCTGCTACTTCTAGCTCTTGAGTGATCCTTCTAGCAGTCATACGGACTTGGTTGCTAGGAGGGCATGGCAGGAACCTGACACCGGAAAATTCATACCCCATTAAAGTATAAGATATTCTGTCCTCTGGTGGACTCCATGATGATTACAACAGACACCAAGTTGGAACTCTGTCTCTTTAGACTGTCCATCCTGCTAATAGCATCTAACAAGTCAGAATAAAGTAGTGAGGTTACGCATCTGGCACTACCTGAAGTATATGTCCAAAGGGTTGTTTACCAGGCTATGGATACTTTGAAAAAGCTTCCTCGGTAAGAATCTCAAACAATTAAGAGACAACCCTGGGAATGATGAATATCCCAAATCTCTTCCTGCAGCTGCTGCACAATGTTGCTACTGGGATAGAGCGTAAGGTACTGCTTAATGTGCCACCATGTCTTGCTCCACATGGGTGACTGTGGACAATTTCAAAGCAATACACCAACACCCCCTTTTGTAACACCTCGTTTTGTGGATCTATGATGAAAGAAGTTACCCAGGTGTGAAGAGGGCAGGATGTCTGCCATGGGAGTTAGATTTGAGAGCAGCCTTCAGCAATCTTTCAACAGGAATAAAAGCCGCCCTTAAAATCACTGTGCTTTGGGAAATCCGTGTCAAAGGTAGAATCAAAAACTTAATGTTGGAACAGCCATGACGGTGGTGGTTGGCCACTAACTGAGAGGACAAGATGGTCTGCAAACTCTGGGTTTTTTTGAGTCCTTCTCCTGCAGATAGAATAAGCATTCATGAAAGCTTGTCTGACTATCCACATCTGGAGGCAGTTGGTCATCTTTCTCTCCACTCAGATGTGTAGAAGGCTATCATGCAGGATAAATGGATGAGAAAATATCCAGAGGATATACCATCCCATCCCAGCCACCCCACCACCATCAGAGTTGCAGCTTACAGCCATCCCACTTTGCCATCATAAAGTGGACAAGAAGGAAAATGCACTTTTTGAAAATGGAACCATTCAAGAGATCCCACCAGACCACAGAGGGTTAGGAAGTTTTTCCAGATTTATAGTACCCAAGAAATACATGGACCTCTGGTGAATTCTGGACCTCAGCATCCTAAGCTACTGTGTCGAAAAGACCTAATTCAAAATGCTTTCACATGGATTCTTCATGGGTTATTCTCAACCCAGTGGTCTCAGCTGCCAGACTGTCTTACCCACTTAATATGACACCATCATCCTGCAAGAGATACCAGAATTGGTGGGTGGTTTTGCCAAATCTTTGGCTGTCCCTTCATTTTACTGCCTCCACCAGTGGTAGTTGCCAGTCGAGGGGAGGATGGGACTAAAGGGTGTGGACACAGAGGCCAGCCTTCACATTTAATGTTCTGGAGATGAGCGGTGGTCCTAGCATTGCAGGTGATTATCTCAATCCAAACAGACATTTCAGTAGTTTGGTACATCAGCAAGCAGGGAGGAACCAAGCCCTACCTGTCTTTGCAGAGAAGCTGTGAGGTAAGACAGTGAGCATTGGATTTTCATAGCTTTCTATTAGCAATGCACATTCTTTGGAGAATAAACTGCTTAGCAGACAAGCTCAGCAGGTCTGTCCCCATGCCTCACAGGTAATTAATTATTCAACATATTGGTGGTTCAACAGAGATGTTCAGCTTCTGGCACATGCCCAGGTGTGACCTTTTTGCCACTCTCACCGATACAAAATACAGCAGCTGCTACTTTGCTCTGTTGCCTCCAGAGAGGCAGTCACCACAGGATGCTGTAGCCTGTCATTGGCCCTCAGGTGTGCTTTATACCTTCTCGCCTCTACCCTTCATTCCCAGGTTTCTTGATAAAGCATTGCAATACAAATTTAATGTGATTCTCCTTGCTTATCAAAGGTGGTAGTTCATAAGCTGTCTGCAAAAGGTATATAAAAAGCAAATTGAGAAGAATTTCCTGTTGGGCTTCCTCTCAAAATGTGGACACGTCTGTCTGCTTCTTAACCCTGTATAGACATGGGAGGTAGTTTGTCCACAGTAAAAGTGCAGCAAGCCTATATCTCCAACTACCATTATGGCTTTCAAGATCATTTCCTGGCTCTCAAGCTATGCAAGGTCTTCCTCAAAGACTTATGCCTTCCTGTAAGGGACTTTACACTTTCATGGGATCTAAATTACATTGAGGAGGCTTTGCTAAGACCCCTCTGATCTAGCTTAGATTTAAAGTTTCTGTCCTGGAAAACTCTCTAGTTGGTTGCTTTTACTTCTGCTAGGAGAATATCAGAACTACATGCTGCATCTGCTCTCCCACTTGATCTTCCACAAAGGCGATTTGTGTAAAAACTAATCCATTTATTATAAAGGTAACCTTGGAGTCTAACCTCAGTCAACCAATTCATTTACCATTTTTTCCAAACCATGCAAATTAAGGCAAGTACATCCTAAAAGTAGATGTTCACCAGCAGCTACTATGTGACACTTGGTTCTATATAAAAAAAAAAAATATTCTCATTTGCTTATTTCTTATGCTGCATGTAAATTGTGAAAGGTTTTGTAAACAAACTCTATCTAAATGAATGTCAGATGTATAACCTTTTTATCTACATAGAGAGTTTCTCCCATCCAAACCAGAAACTCGTTCCATCAGGTCAGTGGCTACTTCTGCTGCCTTTTTTCAGAAACTGCAGTGAAGGAAATATGTGCAGCAGTTACATGGACTGTCCCATACCTTTGCCAGGCATTACAGGTTCAGGGCTTCCTTTGGAGTTTTTGTTCTAAAAGGTAACCTGTCATGGTACCACCTAAGAGAAAAAGGTAACTTGGGATTCTATCCAAATAGATCAGACTGCTGGATGAAATAACATATGAAAGTTATGTACTTAACATAATAATGGATACTTTTCATCCTTGTCCATCTAATACAGCATTCCCCTCAAATCCACTGATGTCATGTTTCCACATTGTTTAAGTTGATTGTCATGCTTCTAAGGCCTAGTTGTAAGGGTGCTGAGCAAACTCGAGCTAAGAATAAGTAGAGTGCAAATCTTTATGGGAGGGCAAAATTAAGGCACTCGAGACTGACCACTGGCAAACTGCCGGGTTGGATCTGACCGGTTGCTCCAGTCCCAGTAATCTTATCAGTCAGAATAGAATGAAAAGGATCCATTGTTATGGTAAGTATGTCATTTTCATTTTGTACCTGTCCTGAGGAAGTCTGTGGAAATTTTCGTAGTCCCTTTGATCCCACATGCTAGCAGAATTCTCAACATTCAGTGGAAATTGCAGCCAAACTTGAAAGACGAGTTCTGGAAAATGTAAAAACAGGATTTATGAAATGGGAAGGAATGGCAGATATGTGAAATGGATCCTTGAAATGAAAAAAGTCTGCCTCTGATTTATAGCAGTCCCTTGTATAAATCCAGAAAAACTCTGGGCCATGTTAATATAATCCCAGATAGTTCTGATGCAAAATCAGCAGCAATTTGAACAGATTTTTTTAGAATCTCTAAAGTTGTACAACAAAGCTACATAATTTCAATGTACACTTAACTTGTATGCAGAACAAATCACTGAAGCAGAGTTGTGTGAAGAAAATAAAATTTTGAGCAATAATTTACATCCTTTGCTATGTTGCCAATACCACATTTGCTGCTGAAAAATGAAGACTGAGCTATTTGAGTAAACAGGAAAGCTTTGTGATGAGTTTGCATCATAACATTAAGAAGCATAGATCTGACAACTGGTAATGGGTATTCCAGGTGGCAAGCAGTAGAATCCTATAATGAATAATTGGTAGAATGGCCATGAAGGATTTAGGTATGATCTCAAAGTACAGAAATGGTATTTTTGCATACAAAATATTGACTGGTACAGGCTGTGGCATTTTCGGAAACACTGTATGGCTCTAGAAATTTAGACAGTTAAGAAGTTGGGCAGGGAGAAAATTGAAGCCTTTGAATTGTAGTATTTGCAAAGAAATACTGTCCATCCTGTTTTGTTGGAGATGAAACCTAAGGCATTGACTAAGGACATGACTGAAAACTACAGGATCCACAGTTTCTCTCTTCATATCCGGCAAACTCGGGTACGATGATCTCTGTATTTTTTGTGGAGACTCCAAGGACGAAGTAGTCTTTGAAGACTTTTTGGTGAAGATGGTTTCCTATGTGCTAACACAGCCTTGGACAGTTAACTAGAAATGGAGAGCTTTTAATACTCAGACATGATTGGCAGGGGTGAAGGTCTTTGTAAAAGAGGAGCAGCAGCACTCTAGTGGATTGCTGGATGCCCATTTGTCAGTGATTAGTCATCTGTCTGAAGACAAAATGCAACTGCGATCTATACAAGATCGCCATGAGTCAACATAAAATCCATAGCACTAAACTCAACACAACACTAAACTTTTTGTATTACTGAAAGGATTTAGTCTTAACTTCTTTCAGGGCTATTTTTGATACTGTACTTTATCTGAATAAAGTCTTTTGTATTCCCAGCTTAAACTGGCAAAAGAGACTAATGAGGAAAATTCTTGGTTGTGAGCATATAGTTTCTTGTGTATTGAAGTACCCCTGGTGTAAACTGTTCTTGCATTTCGTTGATTGTCCTGCAGTTGTAATAGGGTAGCAAGAGAAACATGGTCCATTTAGTGTTGAGTAAACTTGTGTATCCTAGTTTCAGCATGCTTGATCCTTAGCAAAGTTCATTCCCTGAACCAATAACCAGAGCAGAAAGGCAAGTTCAGTATGGCAGATGTTTTATTTTGGTTATTCTAATAACCTTCTTTGTCTAAAGTTTTATAACTATCTTTTTGGCATCAAACTGCTCAGTGATAGAGGGGTAAAACCCTGACTACATTGCACTCTACCTGTTTTCGAATAGCGGCTTTGGTGACTGTAGGAGCTAGCAGGCGAGGATAGGAAAGAATGGCCATTGCTGGCTTGTCCATCCTGCAGGCAGAGAGGCCCCCCTCTGACTCACCACATGGTAACAGTGAGGAATTCTTAGTGGCTCCCTAGTGGAGCCAGAGCCTGTTGAGCCTGTTCTGCTGTAAGAAGAGGGAGAATTCAACATGCAAACACATGGTTCCCCATGGAGAGCAGCAGTAGCAGAGCATTAAAGAGCTGCCACAGGAGAGAGGGGCTTCTTTGCTGGGGAAGATGGTAGGCCACCCTGCTGGACCAGCAGAGTTGGTCCACTTCTTACCCACTTGCCTGTTACTGCAATCAGAAGAGCTCATGGTTGATGCTCAAGCAGTGGTTCATAGGTTAGTACTAAGCTAACTGCCCTTGTGAGCCATTTTAAGCCTAGCCAATTATCCCTTATGAGACTAAAAACCCTGCACCTTGTGTTTGTAAGGCAAACACCTTAGCCATTAAGCCACCCTCTCAAATGGGCCAGCTCCTTTGACTGTGAAATGAATGGGATATTCGGGTGTCTATAGGCAAGCCATCACACACTGTCCTGCAGGAAATGTACAAAAAAAAAACATTGGCATGAGCACTAATTTAGACATCAGCTAAGGAAGTCCTAGTTCCTCTTGGTTGTATGTAGTCTACAGCTAAGTCCTTGTGGTGTCTGCCATAAGTATGTACCAAAAGGAGCCCATGTAAATGCCACCTGCATTCTGTTCCTTTGTCTAGCAGTAGCAATTCTCGCTCTACCATCTTTCTAGGCTTTGCTTCCTCAAAATACTCAAGTGGGAGCACAACTTTTTTTTTTTTTTTTTTTTTTTTTTGTAAACATTAAACTGGTACAGGCTTCTCTGAGCCATTACAAGGACTTAGTGGGGAAGTTATTTTGTTTGTGATGGTGTGCAAGATGATTTGAAGAAATTTCTTTCCCAAGAAAATAGGAGTCCGCCGAAACAGATTCTGGACTTAGCCTCTCCAAACAGCCATCTGTAGTAACACACTACTTTTCTTTCACTGTTTGGTTGAGGCACTAGGATGGTTGCTGTAGCTATTGAAAACACTTGTATAATGCATACCTGTTTAATTTCTTAATGGAAGTTGCCTTGGGATTGTAGCTGAAGGGCATTGCCGTTTCACTGCTCCCCTTTACTGTAGCCACTGCTGTCAGAATGCATTTTAGGTGCATTTAGATGTTAGTTTTTTTTTTTTCAGGCTTAGCACTGGAACTCTGTTAAAATTTTTTTTTTTTTTTATTTTTGTATTGACTGTCAAAGGAAATTCTGATTTCATATACTTCCAGAAGCAATTTCCCTGGAGCTGTATTGATTCTGTCACTCAAAGATGGTTTGGGTTATAGCCTTTCTACTTTTCATGGGCACACATGTCCACAGTCAGATGGTTCAGATCACTTAACTGCATTTACTTTTTTCAGATACTGGACATAGGGTCGCGGTCTTCCCTTTGTCAAAGGTATAAATCACTGCAGGTAAACTGTTCTCTTCCTACACAATCCTGACCATAGAGCAGAACATGCGTTGTGTGTGGGGAAGTGGATACCTGCACAACTTGAGTGTTGAGGTATGGTAGATACCTGCTAATTTTGGACTACGTCAGTTAGAAATTATCTTTAGCTTTCTCCTGTTCAGATTGTGACAAACTATACTGATGTAGTGTGGTACACAATCAAGTTAGGGAAGCTCTACTTGTGCAGTTTGGCCCTGAAGCTGTGGGAACTGGCTTAGTTTTCAAACTTTCAGCTGACTAGTGCCGCTGCCTAAGGACCAGTGCTAGTTAGATATCTTAAATAAAAAACTTCTTTTGGGTCAAATTTGGCAACTTTTCTTTCTCAGAGCTCACAAAAGTCAGAAGTTCTTTGATGGAACTTGTTTGCCTTACATCTGTTAGAAGTCAGCAGAGTGCAGTTTGGCAAAACTGGGAGAGAGTATTGCTATTTACTTGACCCTCTGTTCTTCTGCTTTAAAGTGCTTGGCAAATACTGAGGAAGAAAAGGTCCAGTTCCAGTAGATACATCTTGTTCAAGTCGTATGTAGTTTCCTCTTCAGAAGGTACTTTGTATGTTAAGCCTTTCCACAGGGAAGTCCTAAAATTGCCAGATTTAGGTTTTGTATAGCTTCTTTTTATTGGAAGTAGTTTAGTTTCCTTGTTTTTCCCTTTTAATGCAGACTAGTGTACAACAGTCAAGAAGACTAACACCTTAGTCTTGTTTATGGGTAGTAAATGGTTTGGTTCTTTTTTGCAGTCCACTTATGTGAAAACCATCCAGGTGGCTTTGCCTAATGTTTGGTATGATGTCAGTTTTTATCCTATCCTCAACTGATGGTTTCGGATCCGATCCCTCAAATCCAACTCAGCCATTGCTAAAGCTCATGGCAACCAAAAACCTTTGAGCTTCTCCCTTACCCATAATGCACCAACTCAAAGTACCTCAGATCTCATTTGCTGCCTTATGTGAAAGATGTGGTGACCATTACTGTTGAGCAGATAGGTGTTAAGTTGTGATTTTCTCTTTTTAACCAGTTTTTTAAATTCTTAGGTTTTCTTTATACTTTTATTTTATCTCTTCAATTTTTATCCCTTTTACTAGTTAAAATAACTATTCTGTCACTTTTCTTCATACAGCATGTACTCTTGAATACTATTAGTATTCTTTTTCCAATTTCTAGACTTTGGTTAGCCTCTTATTACCAACGTTGGTGATTTGTGTTTTTTTGCATCTTTCTCCAAAAAAATGTATATACATTATATTTGATGTATATAGAGTATGTGTATATACGTATGTGTAGATAAAATTTTCCCTCTGGTGTGTTCATAAAAATCTGGAATCTGGTTGTTCCCCATTAACTTTGTCCTGTTTCCACTATGGCAGAGAAAGAGGGCCTGGCTGGGTTCAAAAAATGTCTATAAAGTGTGGGCACAAAATTACATTTTCTGATGCCTTGGTCCTCCATCTGCAAGAGGACTGTGCAGTTTGTCATGGATTTAATCCCAGAGCTCTAACTTAAAGAAAAAAATAATTCTAAAATGTTGCTTCATTCCTCTTTTGTGGAGAGGCTTTATCTGGAGCTATGTCACCAACAAAATCTAAAATGTCTCAAGTCTCCTTCTCAGAGTCGTCCTGCTATTTCCTCCAAGCCTTCGGAGCAGTTGAGAAAAAGACCTCAATCCAATCCGACCTCTCCATTGGATCCTAACAGGAAAGTCTAAATTATCAGATCAGAACTCAACCTCTGATCTGAAACAGAGAAAAAAGAGATTTGTCCCATCCAATCTGAACATCATATCTGAAGCGAAGAAAATTGTTAGATCTGACTTCGGGTCCAATGAAAGACATTCGATCAGCTACTCCTGAGCTGTATTTTCCTGCCCAAGACCAGATAACTCCCTCTGTGGATCCAGTTCCCTTCAGGTTCCCATCTCTTTTTTTTTGGAGTAAGAAGAGGTTCACCCTCTGTAATATCCCCTCCCTGTTCCAGGACTTTAAGTGAAGATGAAGTGGAAATTGTGGTGAGAGGGATTCTCTTGGAGCAGAGTTTGACAGGTGTTTTTCTGGCTCCTACCTTTTTGAGTCAGGAGGTCCAATCTTCCATTACACCCCCTTTACCAGATGATCTGAAGTAGTTAACTTCATTTGGTCTACAACCTTTGGGTATCTGATCAGATTCGGATCCAAGCCGGCAGCTTTCCAAACTTAGAGATCCAAGCTCCTCCCTCTTAACCGTAATACCCTGCTACCTCCGTGTAATCCCCAGATCTCGTTTGCCGTGGCTTAAGATAGCTTCTCAGAACGAGCTTAGAGTTGGTTTGTGAATAGTTTAATAGAATTCTTATTTTTCACTATATTTCCCTTTGAGTGTGTGTGAACCTCGGGTAGTTTATAATAGTGGTTCCTGTTTCTTTCTTTAGCTGTAGTTTTTGTTTAGTCAACTAGTTCCCCTCCCCCACTAGAGTGTGTGAAGGCGTGTGCTGCATCCTTTTTCCTTTACAATGGCCGAAGGCCCTAAGGCCATTTTTTCTAAATGTACCAAGTGTGGTCATAAGCTGTCCACAGCGGATGGCCACACTGTGTGTTATGCCTGGGTGTGGAACACCTTTCCACAGGCTGCACTATTTGTGCAGCCTTTAATCCCAGAGCATTACAAGACAGAAAGGCCAAGCTGATTTTTGGCAGGCCTTCTGCCACCAGAATCTTCTTCGGCTTCTGCTGTGGTGCCAGCCGTTACTACGGCTGTCCCACCTGCCACTCCCAAGCCCCTGGCCGGGACTCGCCCTCCCTCTTTGGCCCAGGAGGAAAGGGAGGGCAGAAAAAAGGATGAGACAGGGAGAGGGAGAGAAACACCTGAGCCATAAAAGGCGGTCTGAGTAGACTCCCTCAGCTCCGCCACCTAAAGTTGCTGCTTCTCCCTTGAAGGTCTCAGAGTCTACCCCCTCTCTGCTCCGCTCCCCTTGTTTCTCCCTGGAGCCGGAGGAGGAGACTGTCACCTTCTAGGTCATCAAGGCGACCTTCCCGGCTGCCTTCGGTGACCTCTAGTAGGTCTACTAGGAGTTTGTCGGACGCAAATATGGTTCGGATGATGCGTCGAAATTTTGCAGGCTCAAATGCAGTTGGGAGTGCTCGTGCCCCCCCCCCCCCGGGGAGGGCTCGACACCCTTTTTTGCCCCTATTGCTCCTTCTCCGACCCGCTTTCAGGTCTGTGAGCTGTCTGAACCGGTTAGCTTTGGAGATGGGGTGGGGCCGGCGCCGACCATGCCCTCGGGTCTATCGGATCCAGGATTCTTGTCTGATCCGAGCTCTCTGAGCCGTGGGGCGGGCGTCTGATCCGGAGGGGCTAGTGGAACTTCGGCTCCGTCCAGGTCGGGTCACACTACCCTTTCAGATCCGATCGGGTCTCCTTCGGCACCGATCCGTACGTCGGAGCCGAGGGAACTGCTCACGGTTCCAAGGGAGAGCAGTTCACCGTCTGCATTCGATGTAGTGGAGAGGGTCCTCTTGAGGGACTCTACCCCCAGTTCTTGCTCGGGACCAGCCTGTCGCTCCCACGCAGTTGAGCCTATCCTCCATCATCCGACCCCAGGGACAGCCTGCACTTGCGTCCCAGATGATTCCCTTGGAGGAACAGGACATCGCTGGTGAGGCCTCTTCGGACAGCCCCCCGAGGAGGTGCCTCACAAGCGGAAGTGCAAGAGGAGGCACTTGGACTCACCGGAGTCCCTCACAGAGGACACGGACCTGGAGGAAGGGGAAGGTTCCCCAAGATCACCCCCTGAAGAAGTCTCCTTTGGAGACAACATGGAAATGTTACGCATCAGGGAAGGGTGGTCCTACCAAAAGCCTTCCTTGGACGAGTCCATGTTTCTGGAGGTGTTTGACGCAGGCCCATCTACCTCTTGGGTGTCCACCCCCCCCCCGACCCCCTGGTAGATCTTATTACTGCCAGGGTGTGGAAGGAGCCGGACACTGTGGAGCCGATCCCCAAACGTCCAGACAAAATACTCAGCCCTCCTCGGACAAGGCATGTTGGAGTAAGGGTCCCCCTGTGGATGCTATGGTGGTGGCGGTGGCCACCAAGAAGGAACAAGCACAGGAGAGTTCCTTGGTGCATCCTCCAGATAAGGATTCTCGGATGATGGACAATTTGGGAAAGCGGATGATCTCTTCAGCGACCTTCTCTGTAGGGTTTCTGAATTACATGGCACATGTTGTTCAACTCCAGCGGGACCTGATTAAGGAGTATGCTGGATCACCCCCAGAGTCCATGTCGGCCGAGGACGAGCGTACGTTCTCGTCCCGAATGGCCACTCTCAAGTCTATCACAAACACATCCATGCGGCTCCTCTCCCATGCCACGGAGGGAGCGGCTAGGGCTAGCGGAATGGACATCGTCTTATGAAGACAGGCCTGACTCCGTCTTTGCAACTTTGTGGAACCCTTTAAGGCGTCCTTCGCAAACACCCCTTATGACGGTTCAATGCTCTTTGGCAAGACAGTCCGCGACACGCTTCTCCAGAGCAAGAAAGATGGGAAGACGTCTGCCATCGGGTTCCGCTTCTCTGCTCCCCAGAGGTCCTATTCCAGGAACCAAAAGGGACAGAAGATGTGGTTCCGGAAGACTCGACAACCCCGTTTCACTCCGGAGACCTCGTCCTTCAGAGGCAGAGGAGGACAAGGTGGATGCCGGCCCAGAGGCAGAGGGGGCCCAAAGAACTTTGAGTCGAGAGAACCTTTCTCGGACCAACCCGCGCAGCAGCCCTGAGGGGGGTTGCCCAACTGCTCTTCTCTGGAGGCAGTCGGGGGGCACTTCTCGGAACACCTAGCCAAGTGGGAGTCCACTGCAGATCGCTGCGTGCTCCGAATTGTATCCAGTGGATATTCAATCCCCTTCTTAACCTACCCTCCTTGATCAAGAGGAATCCCGGATGTCCCACCCATTCAGAGGGATGCAGCAGCTATAGAAATTCAAAGGCTGCTAAGAAAAAGAGCAATCCAGCCCGTCCCCCCAGAGCAGTCTGGTTTAGGGTTTTACTCCAGGTTCTTTTTGGTGCCAAAAAAGACGGGGGACCTAAGACCCATACTCTACCCATCAACGCTGAACCTGTCAGTAACCAAAGAGAAATTCCGGATGGTCACTATTCAATCCAGTCTCCCACTGTTACAGGAGAATGGCTGGATGTGCTCAATGGACCTCCAAGACGCGTACTACCACATTCTTTTGGACAGACTATCCAGGAGGTTTCTCCGCTTTTGGCTAGGAA
>NC_056743.1:1233538686-1233611716 GCF_019279795.1 Protopterus annectens | reverse complement strand
TGTTTTGCTGGGACAGTAGTTGTGGTCTTTGAGGCAAGGTCCATGCTGGGTATTGAGACAAGTTCCTTAGGATTTGGTACCAGTATTGGCGGGGGCAGTCCGGGGCAATTAATTTCTTTGGCTTCTCTTGTCTGACTTTTAGGAGGACCTTGGGTAGAAGAGGCAGAGGAGGAAAGGCGTAAACGGATAGGTTTTTCCACCTGAAGGATAGGGTGTCACTTTCCATGCTTGTCTGTGATAAGTCCTTGTGCAGAACATTTTCAATTGATAATTTTGGAGAGAGGCAAATAGATCTATGTCTGGGCTCCCCCATTTCTCTGTTATGCTGAGGACTTGTGGATTTAGTTTCCACTCATGAGGATCCATATGGTTTCTGCTTAAATCGTCTGCCAGAATGTTTTGTTTTCCTGGCAGGAATTGAGCTTGAAGATGTATTTGGTAGGTCAAAGTCGTGTCACACAGTGCCATGGCTAATCTGCAAAGGGGGTATGAGTGTGTGCCCCCTTGCTTGTTTATATACCACATGACTGTGGTGTTGTCCATCTTTATCAGTAGTTGTCCTGGATGAAGTCCTTGAAGGCTGTTAGGGCATTTTGAACAGCTAGCATCTCTCTGGTTGATATGTAGATGCATTTGTTTTGGTGCCCATATGCCCTGAATGCATCTTCCTGCCATGTGGGCCCCCCAGGCATAATCTGATGCGTCTGTTAAGGCTTGGCTGGCAGGGGGTGGAGTGAAGGGCTGTCCCATGTTTTGGTGACTTTGCCCACACTCCTGTTGCAGGCAGGGAAATGAGAGGAATCATTGTTTCCAGACTGTGTGAATGTTGACTCCATAAACTTTTTAGGTACCACTGAAGTTTCCTCGTATGCAATCTTGCATATGTAATTAGTAGGATGCAGGATGCCAAGAAGCCCAGAGCCTGCAGAATTTGTCTTGCAGAAGACTGGGTTTTTGTTGCCATCGGTTTGAAGTAGGTAGTCAGTTGCCTTTGTTTGTCTGGCGTAAGGTAAGCCATCTGGGCAGTTGTATTCAAGGTTGCACCCAGGAATGTTATCTTTTGAGAGGGTACCAGTTGTGATTTCTTTTCGTTTACTGTGTACCTTAGGCATGTTAGAAGCCTTTCCACAAACGCCAGGTTTCAAAGAAGAGTGTCTTGTTCTCTGGTTGAATGAGACAACCGTCCAAGTAAGGATATATTTGCATACTACTTTGCCTGCAAAATGCAATTACTGGTGCCAGGCACTTTGTAAAGACCCTGGGCACAGAAGATAAGCCAAACGGCAGTGAAGAGAATTGGTAATGCATTAAGCCAGCCTTGAATCTGAGGTATCTTCTGCACGATTGTCTTACTGGGACATGCAGTTATGCCTCTTTTAGGTCCAACGTCACCAGCCAAGCATTCTTGCCCAGCATGGTCAGAAGCTGCTGCAAAGTCAGCATTTTGAATTTTGGAATGTCCCAAGTGTTCGAAATTGATAAACCCAGTATTGGCCACCAGGCCTTGTTCTTTCTGGGTACCAAGAACAGTCTTGAGTAAAAACCTTGTCCTTTTTCCTGTTCTGGTACAGGATGAAATGGCCCCCATATCCATGAGAGACATAACCTGTTTCTGTGCCTCTGCCCATTGATTTTTGGGCAGATCTGGCCAACCATTTGCCATTGGCAGAGTGTGGAAATGGAATCTGTATCCCTGTGATACTATGTTTAGTACCCACTTGTCCTGGGTTATTAACTGCCAATTTTGAGCAAAACGTGCTAATTTCCCCCCTAAGGGTGCTGTCAAAAGATAAGTGCTTGGTGTAGGCAGAGAGAAGTCATTGGGACTGTTTTCTGTAGGTTTGCGCTTTATCTCCCCCTGATTTGGAGGTAGATGCGCCCCATTGCTTTGACCTGTATGAATCTTGCGCCTGGTATCTGGAACCCTTTGGGTGTCTGGATTTGCCCCTTTAAGCTCTGTCTGACACAGGAAAGGACCAATGTTCTGTAGGCCAGAGTGTACTGAATCTTGGTGGCTGCACTTTTAAGAAGTCTAACAGCTTGCATAGACTTAGCTTTGTCTTCCATTTTCTTTAAAACCTCTTCTGCCTTAATACCAAACAGAGAATCATGCTGTAAAGGTGCATCTAGCAATTTAGCTTTAACATCATCAGGCAAATTTTGTTCCTTTAACCAGGCATGCCTCCTAATCACAGATCCAGTAACTGTGGCCCTGCAGGAGGCCTGTAAGGAATCAAAACCACATTGCAAAGTATGCTTTCCAACTTGTTCAGCTGCATGCAATAATTCCTGCAATTCTTTATTTTCTGTACATTCTGAAATCATTTTCTGTTTCAGCAATCCCATAACATGTTGTTGGTACTTAAGCATATGGAATTGACAATATAAACGATAAAAATGAAGAAATATATGCTAGGGCAACACGTTCCAACAAAAGTAGATAAGATAAAAATCAGTCCCATAAACGGAACGTGAGGGCTTGTACAGGACTTCTAAACGTCAATTCTAAAGCATCAAAGTCTCTGTTATATCACTAGCAAAGTATAAGTCCATAGCAGAGCAAAATCCACCTCACATAAACGACACCATGTCAAACAAATGTAACAGGAACGTTCTTTATTTACATGTAGTAAATTCAGTAAGCGCTTTCACCAAACACGGCTTCCTCAGACTGGACAGTCTATACTATATGTAAATAAAGAACGTTCCTGTTACATTCGTTTGACATGGTGTCGTTTATGTGAGGTGGATTTTGCTCTGCTATGGACTTACACTTTGCTAGTGATACAACGGAGACTTTGATGCTTTAGAATTGACGTTTAGAAGTCCTGTACAAGCCCTCACGTTCCGTTTATGGGACTGATATGAAATTGACAGTTTAAGGCCCTGACTGCCAAGGTTGCAGATTTATAAACCTTTTTCCCCATCTGTCAAGTGCCCTTGAATCTCTGTCAGAGGAGGTAGGATTTTTTTGCTGTTGAGGCCTTGACTCCCTTTGAATCCTGTGAAATATAATTTCAGGATCAGCAGCAGGGTTTCTAAATAAAAATTTAGAAGTCAGGGACCCTGTAATATCGGTCAGGCTTGTTGGGAGCCAGAGGTAAGGAGTCAGGGGGTCAAGCTCGACTCCAAAACACATCATCCACAATGTCTAAAACAGGGGGTATGGCTAAAGGCCTTGCTGCGGGAGGAGGAAATCCCTGAGCCTCTTGATTCTGAGAAATCTTGACTCTCCCAGTGAAAAAGCTCCCTCAAAGTATGCAAGGTTTCTACAAATGAATAATCCTCAGGAGGTGATGCAGATGGGATAGACTCCTCTGCATCAGAATAGTCACAGGGAGGTATAGATAATTCCTGATCAGAAGAGGAATCAGAAGAAATAGAAACCTGATCTGAAGTTTCATAATCAGTGTCTTGCCTAGGCCTCTTATCAGGAGGGGGTTGGGAAGCCCTGATCAAGGTAATAAGGTCTTCAGCCATTTTTGATCATCTGTTTTTTTTAGGCATAGCGGCCTGTGCACGTGGCTCATGCGGTTATTTAGCTTTAGAAGTTGCTTTTGTCTTTGGTTTTGCAGCTGTCGTCTGTTTGATATAAAAATGTTGAGGCCTGAATACACCCTCAGAAGCCGGTGCCTGCTCAGCAGCTCCAAACCCATCCGAGGGAGATACATCCATGGGTCCAATACTTTGAGTATCTTGCGGTGTGCCGGACTCCACATGGGTCTCGGTATGGGCCTGCGACTCGAAAGTAGCAGGCATCATGGGCTGCGAAAGCGCCCAAGTACTGACAAACCGCGACTGGCTTAGGAAAAGCTTAGTCATCGGTTTTAGACCTCGACTGTGTCTCTGTCCTTTTCTTTGCATTTTTTGTGTACTCAGGTAGTCGGATTGCTATCAGATGACATTTCTTGGTAGTTAAATCTGTTTCGAAAATACCTGGATGCAAAAATATACCGACGCTTAACAGTGCGTTGGTTAAATCTAGCACAAAACCGACAGCCAGGCACACTGATCAGGGCCTAGGCAAGGGATACAGTATAAATGGAAATCCTTATGAGGTATTTGCTTCCCACAAGTAATACAATTATTAACTTTTTCTGACATCGGAATGGAGCAAGAAAAAAGTTTCCCCAACAGGGTACTTAGCTTTAGTGAAGACTTCGGTTCTGAAACTCGAATATTTCAGGAGTCAGCCAAATGGCACTTGCAAAATGCTTCTGCTTCGGGCACCGCGCGGCAAGAAAGACTAAAGAAAACAAAGCATAAAGAAATATCCCCTTGCAAGAAAAAGAAAGGGCATCCACTTACCAAACCAGAGGACTTGGGACTCTGGCACACAGTACAGGAAGTTGTCTGGTCAGAAGGTAGGCAAAAAAAAATCCATTTCAGGAACACTCCACTGGTGGACAATGTCCAGAAACATCCCTGTGAAGCATCCATTTGTGACAATGAGTTATGGAGCTACTCAGTCTGTCACAATGTTTTGACCTGAAGGAATGTATACTGCCTGAAGAGTAACTTGAAACTGGATAGCTAGTTCCCACACTAGGAGTGCCAATTAGCAAAGATAAGACCTTGCTTCCCCCGGTTTGATGACAAATATCACTGAGGTATTGTTTATACACACGTTTACAGATCCTGGGAAGAAGAGAGGACAAAGGCTTCAATAGCCAATAGAGGAGCTCTCATCTCCTTGACGTTGATATGGTCTTTTTGTTGAAGAGGTGACCAGACTCCCTGCACCTTTAGGGAGCTAAAAAGCTGTCCCCCCACCCCACTTCTACGGCATCTGTGAACTCCTGAGTGGGAAGAGGTGGCTGAAAAGGGAGCCCTGGACTAAGTCAACTGCTGAATCTACCACTTAAGTTCCTACTTGAGACATGGAAGAGGAGGAATTAAAAAAACTAGAGGTGATGAGAATGCTAAAGCCAAACTGACTTTAGAAACCACTGAAGTTTTCTCCTGTGGAGTTTGGCAAAAAGGACCATATGAATAGTGGAAGCCATAAACCCCAGAGTTCTCAAATTCCCTTGCTGTTACTGAGGTCAGAGGAAGAAGGAACTGAAAAAAGGAAATGGGAGTTAGGGCCTTAGGAGGAGGCAGGGATGCCAGAATAGGAACAGTCTGGATCCTGTACTCCAGAAAAAAACATGATCCTGAGGAGTCAGAAATGACTCCCTGAAATTTATAGTCAACTCCATGCTCTACAGAAAGGACACTGCAAAGTTAAGATTTTGCAACAAGATCTCTGGAGAGGATGCCTGAAACAGGAGGTCATCCAAGAAGGGAAAGACTTGGACCCCCCCCCCTCCCCAGCCTGCAAAAAGTAATCAAGTGCAAGGCATTTGGTGAACACCCCTGGGGCAGTAGAAAGGGCAAAGCAGAGAACTGAAAATGCCAGGAAGCAACAGAGAAACAAACCTTCTGAAAAGGGGATGAATTGGAATATGGAGATAAGCATTCTTGAGTTCCAGAGATACCACATAAGCCTGAGGAAGCAAAAGAGAGAACAGTTTGAAGGGACAACATTTGGAGGGAACCTTCAGAAATGTATTTAGATGATAGAGGTCTAAAATTGGTCTCAAAGTACCCTCTTTCCTGGATACTAAAAACATTCTGAAATAAAACCCATCCCACTTTGGGAAACTGGCACCACTTGAAAGGTACCCTGAGTCAAGAGATCCTGAAGCACCCCCTGGAAAGGACAGCTATTCCAACGGCAAAGAGAAAGAATGCGGCTGGGAAGACTAGGATAGTCAGAAAGCACCTGGTTAATCAGGAAAAGGAGACTTTTGGGGCATAGGAATAGTACAGTTTTGTACCTACCATAAATGTAAATGATAGAGTGTTCACACTGCTGCAGTCATTACACTTGGGTTATCCTGCTGTCAGGCGATCCCACAGACGGCCAGAGTTCCAAAATCTTGGCCCGGCGTCAGTTGCCGTCGCTTCTTCCCTGACGTTAGTGCGCCAGGGGTATATAAGATGCATCCAACGCCATTTTCTTCAGTTTTTCTTGCCCCAGATATCAGGTGCCCCCAAGCAGGTAGGCAATACATATTGCTAATAAAAATTATACATATAAAATAAAAGCAGTACCTTCGGTTACAAGCAAATACACCACAAAGGTTGTATAGGATAGAAAGGTATAGATAAGTCCAGCTAGTTCAGAGGGGACGGAAGGAGGGTAACCTGGACTGCAGCAGTGTGAACACTCGAACATCTACATTTATGGTAGGTACAAAACTGTACTATGTTCATCGTGTTACACTGCTGCAGTCATTACACTTGGGTAGAATCCCAAAGCTAAGGTTGGGTGGCTGGACTATAAAGAGTTAGGATTGGCTATGAGGCCCTGCAGAACTGCAGTGGCAAATCCTGCTCTGGATTTAGAGTAGAGGCAGGTGGTAATGCTTGGTAAAAGTGTGCACTGAATTCCAAGTTGCAGCCTCCAAAATTTCCTTGGTAGGTACTCCTCTGAGAAAGGCTGTTGAAGTGGCTGTTGCCCTGGTGGAATGTGACCTAATGTTATTTGGGACTGATTATCCATGTTGTGTGTAGCAGTAACAAATAAGTGTCCTATCCATTTGGATATAGTCTGCTTCGAGATAGCCTTGCCCTGTGATCCTGCAGCATATGCTACAAACAGTTTCTCCGTTCTCTTGAAAGCTTTTGTTTTGTCCAAGTAGAAGCGTAGCTGCCTGTGTATGTCCAAAGAATGAAGTTTCTCCCCTTTATTCTGGGGGTATGGATAAAAGGTTGGCAAAATGGATGGTTTGGTTAAGAGCCACACTAGATACCACCTTTGGCATAAAAGTAGGGTTTGTCCTTAAAGAAACCCTGTCCTGATGAAAAATTATAAAAGGTTCCACTGCCATTAATGCCTGTAGCTCTGAGACTCTTCGTGCTGAAGTTACTGCCAGGAGCAGAGCTGTTTTCCATGATAAAAATTTTACATCGGCTGTATTGGCTAGCTCAAACAGTGGCAGGGTTAGTTTTTCCAAAACGAAATTGAGGTCCCAAGTTGGTGTTGGCACTCTCTGGGGTGGTCTTATGTTTTCAGCCCCTCTGAGGTACTGCTTTAGCAAGGGATGAGAGAATAAAGGAGGATCCGTGTTGTAATGTGCTGAAATGGCAGAGGCGTGCATCTTAATTGATGAGGATAGGCCTCTGTCCAGCATCTCAGTTAAGTATTGTAAAATCTGAGGAATGTTTGGAACAAGAGGGTCAAGGTTTTGGGCCTGGTTCCAGGCGCAGAATCTCTTCCATTTTTCTGAGTAAGCTTTCCTGGTGCTAGGCCTCCTGGTCTCCAAAATGACATCCATAACAGCTTTAGAGAGAGGTGTTGCCTGTTTGACTAATGAATCTGCCATGCAGCCAGGTTTAGGGTTTTGAGCTGACCGTGCAGGATCGGATTGTTTTGTTGAGTCAGAAGGTGTGGAATTGGAGGTAAAATCCATGGTGGGCCTTGAGCTACGTTCCTTAAGACAGGGTACCAGTGCTGGCGTGGCCAGTCTGGAGCAATCAGGATCATCTGTGTTTTTTCTTGTCTGGCTTTTAGGAGTACCTTTGAAAGAAGCAGCAGTGGCGGGAAGGCATAAACTTGTAGGTTTTTCCAGCTGAACAAGAGAGCATCCACTTTCCATGCTTGTCTGTGATAAGTCATTGTGCAGAATTTTTGTAGTTGGCAATTCAGTGGGGAGGCAAAAAGATCCATGTCTGGGCATCCCCATTTTTGCGTTACCATGCTGAATATTTGTGGATTCAATTTCCATTCATGAGGGTCCATGATATTTCTGCTTAGTCTGCCAGAGTATTTTTCTTTCCTGGCAGGAATTGCGCTTGTAGGTGAACTTGATATGTTAGAGCTGTATTCCACAAGGTCATGGCTTGCCTGCATAGGGGATAAGAATGAGTGCCCCCTTGCTTGTTTATGTACCACATTACTGTGGTGTTGTCTAATAATTATTGTCCTGGATGCAGAAGGCCCTTGAAAGCTGTTAGGGCATTTTGAACAGCCAACATCTTTTTGATTGACGTGAAGATACATCTGGTCTGTGGTCCACTTGCCCTGAAAGCATTTTCCTGCCATGTGTGCTCCCCAGGTGTAATCCGAAGCATCTGTTAAGTCTGCCTGGCTGTGGGTAGGGTGAAAGGCTGACCCTTGTTTAGGTGACATGCCTGTGCCCACCATCGAAACTCCTGTTGTAGGCAGGGAATCATTGGTATTACTGCTTTTAAACTGTGAGGGTGTTGAGTCCATTTTAATTTCCTCATATGCAGTCTGGCATATGGTATTTTTAGTATGCAGGATGCCATGAATCCCAGGGCCTGCAGAATTTTTCTTGCAGGGAGATGGGACTTTTTTTGCCAGTAATTGAAAATATTGAGTTAGCTGAACTCATGTGTCTGGCGTGAGGTAAGCCATCTGGGCCATTGTATTTAAACTGGCACCCAGGAATATAATCTGTTGTGAGGGCACTAGTTTTGACTTCTTTTCGTTTACTGTGTACCCTAGAGAAATTAACCTTTTTACGAACGCCAGATGTTGAAGAATGTCCTTTGTCTCTGCTTGAATGAGGCAGTCGTCCAGGTATGGATATATTTTAATTCCTTTTTGTCTGCAAATTGCAATTACTGGTGCCAGGCACTTTGTGAAGACCCTGGGCGCAGTAGATAAGCCAAAGGGCAGTGCAGAGAATTGTTGGTGCATTGTACCAGCTTTGAATCTGAGGTATCTTCTGCAATTTTGTCTAAGGACATGCAGGTATGCCTCTGAGGTCCAGAGTAACAAGCCAAGCCTTCTTGCCCAGCATAGGTAGAAGCTGCTGTAATTGTCAACATTTTGAATTTCGGAATATCCAGTTAAGTATTTAGAATTGAAAGGTCCAGTATGGGCCTCCAGGCCTTGTCCTTTCTGGGGACCAGGAAGAGTCTTGAGTAAAATCCTTGTCCTTGTTCCTGCTGTGGTACTTTTTGAATAGCTCTCATGTCCATGAGGGCTGAAATTTGTTTTTGTGCCTCTGCCCATTGATTTTGTGGCAGGTCTGGCATTCCTTTTAGCCTTGCTAAAGTATGAAAGTGGAACCTGTAACCTTGACACATAATATTCAGAACCCATTTGTCTTGGGTGATTGTTTGCCAGTTTTGAGAAAAAAAGTGCTAGTTTTCCCCCTAAGGGGGCTTCCAAAAGGAAAGTGCTTGGCGTATGAAGGGGAAAGTCATTGTGACTGTTTCCTGTAGGGTTGAGACTTGTCCTCAACCCCCTTTTGGGGTTGAGGTGCCCCACTGTCGTCTGTTTGAGCCTTGGGTTTGAGATCTGCCTCTTCAGCGTCTGTATCTGCCTCTCTGTGGCCTGTCTTGACACTGGAAAGGACCAATTCTTTGTTGGCCAATTTCTGCTAAAACGAGGTGGCTGTACCTGTAAGAAATCCTTGACTGTTTGCATAGACTTAGCTTTATCCTCCATTTTCTTTAACACCTCTTCTGTCTTAAAGTACAGTTTTGTACCTACCATAAATGTAGATGTTAGAGTGTTCACACTGTACCCTACAGAAATTAACCTTTTTACAAATGCCAGATGTTGTAGAAGAATGTCCTTTGTCTCTGCTTGAATAAGGCAGTTGTCCAGGTATGGATATATTTGAATTCCTCTTTGTCTGCAGTATGCAATTACTGGTGCCAGGCATTTTGTGAAGACCCTGGTTGCAGTAGATAAGCCAAAGGGCAGTGCAGAGAATTGGTAATGGGTTGAACCTGCTATAAATTGGAGGTATGTTCTGCAATTTTGTCTGATAGGGACATGCAGGTATGCCTCCTTGAGGTCCAACGTTACTAGCCAAGCCTTCTTGCCCATCATGGGAAGAAGTTGCTGTAGTGTTAGCATCTTGAATTTGGGTACTTCCAGATGTGTTTAGAATTGAGAGATCCAGAATGGGTCTCCAGGCTTTGTCCTTTCGGGGAACTAGAAAGTCTTGAGTAAAATCCTTGTCCTTGATCGTGTGTAGGAACCTGTTGAATGGCTCTCATGTCCATGAGAGCTGAAATTTGCTTTTGAGCCTCTGCCCATTGATTTGGTGGCAGGTTTGGCATTCCTTTTATCCTTGGTAAAGTGTGAAAGTGGAATCTGTAGCCTTCAGATACAATATTTAGGACCCATTTTTGTCTTTTGTGATGATGGGCCAGTTGTCTGCAAAAAGTGCTAGTTTTCCTCCCAAGGGAGCTGCCAAGAGGGATTTGCTTGGTAGGCTGAGGGGCAAGTCATTGTGTTTGTCTTCTGATAGTTTGAGACCTGTCCTCTCCTCCTTTTTGGGCTGTGGCACCCCATTGTCGAGGCTGGTAAGAGCCTTGTGACTGACCTCTGCCCCTTGGGCGTCTGTATTTGCCCCTCTGTCCCTTGGGCGTCTGTATTTGCCCCTCTGTGGTCTGGCAGAAGCTGGAAAGGACCAGTTTTTGGTTGGCCAATTTCTGCTGAAACGAGGGGGTTGAACCTGTAAAAAATCCTTGACAGTCTGCATAGATTTTGCCTTATCCTCAAACCTCTTCTGCTTTTACACCAAATAAAACATCCTGATGTAAAGGTGCATCCAATAACTTTGCTTTAACATGATCAGGTAAAGTTTGTTCTTTTAACCAAGCATGCCTACGTATGACAGACCCTGTCACTGCTGCTCTACAAAGAAGCTTCCAATGAATCAAATCCACATTGCAAAGTATGTTTTCCCACATGCAACAAATCTTGCATTTCCTTGTAATCGGGCTGTTCTGTATGTGTGATCATTTTTTGTTTTAATTGAGACATCAAATATTGTTGATATTTCAACATGTGAAACTGGCAATTTAAGGCCCTCATAGCTAGAGTAGCTGAGGTATATACTTTCTTTCCCCATCTGTCTAGTGCTCTAGAATCCCTTTCAAAGGGTACAGGATTTTTAGCAATAGAGGCCTTAACCCCCCTTTGGGACTCTGGAAAATGGTTTCTGGGTCAGCAACAGGGCTTTTATATAGGAATTTGAGAGAGTCAGGGACTCTGTAGTATCTGTCTGGTTTGGCTGGTGCAGGAGGTAGTGAATCTGAGTTAAGGCTAGATTCTGAATAAACATCATCCACAATGTCTAACACGGGTGGAATAGCAAGTTGTTTGTGCTGGGGTAGTAAAAGGAACTCTCGGAGCCTTTTCTTAGAATCAGGGTAATCCTGGCCTTCCCAGTGGAAATGTTCCTTCATGGTATGTAAAGTTTCCCCACAAAAGAGTAGTCTTCTGGGGGGAGATGCTGAAGGGATAGACTCTTCAGCATTAGAGTCTTCATAAGGGGGAAAGGAATATTCCTGTTCCTCAGAAGAATTTGAGGAAATTGAAGCCTGGTCAGAGGAAGCATAGTCCTCTCCTCCTGTCTTGGCCTTTTATCAGGAGGGAGTGGGAACCCCTGATTAGGGTAATTAAATCTTCAACCATCTTAAGCATCTGTTTCTTAGGCATGGGGCATTGTACTGGAGACTGCTGTACAGTCTTCTTTGTTTTTAAAGGGGTTTTCAGCTTTGCATAGGATTTAATAGCGAGTGTAGTCTGTCTGAAGACACCTTCTGCAACTGAAAGCGTTTCAACTGCACAGGAATCTCCTTCAGCCATGGAGTCGGAAGGGCCTAAAGGTAAAGGTTGTGGAGGCCTAGCAACCTCCGCTTGGGAATCTGATGCCGCCTGGGGTTCTTAATTAGCGGTAGTCAGGGGCTGCGTAGGCACCTCACTGAAAACCGGAGAACCAGCGACTGGCCTAGCAGAGGCCTTAGAGTCTGGTTTGGGTCTCGGCTGCCTGTCCTTATCTTTGCGTTTTTTATGCATTCTGGTCGTCGGTTGCTCCGACGGCATGGTATAATTAAATTTCCTACCAAAATAATGTCGGGCAAAATCAAACCAACGTTTAATAGTTCGTTTGTTAAACCTAGCACAAAACCGGCAACCTGTGACGTTGTGGTCTGGGCCTAGGCAAGGAATACAATAAGAATAAAAGTCCTTATGAGGTATTTGCTTCCCACAAGAAATGCAATTGTTAACTTTTTCTGACATCGGACTGAGGCAAGAAAAGGCTCCCCAATGGGGTACTTAGCTTTATTGAAGACTTTGGTCTGAAATTAGATTAGAAAATCTCAGGAGTCGGCCGACCGGCACTTGCGAACTGCTTCTGCTTCGGGCACTGCGCGGCAAGAAAGACTGGAGAAAATGGCGCTGGATGCCTCTTGTATACCCCTGGCACATTGACATCAGGGAAGAAGCGACAGCAACCGAAGCAGGACCAAGACTTTGGAACTCTGGCCGACTGCGGGACCGCCTGATGGCAGGATAACCTAAGTGTGACGACTGCAGCAGTGTAACACGAACATCACCAAAGAAGGTATCATGCTGTAAAGGAGCATCCAATAATTTTGCCTTAACATGATCAGGTAAACTCTGTTCTTTTAACCAAGCATGTCTTCGAATCACAGAACCTGTAACCGCGGCTCTACAAGAGGCCTCTAAAGAATCAAAACCACATTGCAGAGTATGTTTTCCCACCTGTTCAACTGCGTGCAATAAATCCTGCATTTCTTTACAATTAGGAGCTTCTGAGCTTGTAAGCATTTTCTGTTTTAACTGAGCCATTAAATATTGTTGGTACTTAAGCATGTGAAACTGGCAATTTAAAGCTCTTACTGCTAAAGTTGTAGAAGTGTATACTTTCTTCCCCCATCTATCCAAAGCTCTGGAATCTCTGTCAGAGGGTACTGGATTTTTTGCAATGGAAGCCTTAACCCCTTTTGGACCCTGGGAAATAGTTACTGGATCAGCAGAAGGGCTTTTATAAAGAACCTTGTGAGAGTCAGGGACTCTATACCACCTATCGGGCTTGGCTGGTGCAGGGGGCAAAGAATCAGGAGATAAGCTGGATTCAGAGAACACATCATCCACAATATCTAGCACAGGTGGAATAGCCAGGGGCCTGTGCTGAGGCAATAAAAGGAAATCCCTGAGCCTTTTCTTGGATTCTGAGTAATCCTGACTTTCCCAGTGGAAATGCTCCCTCATGGTATGTAAAGTTTCCCCAAAAGAATAATCCTCAGGAGGAGAGGCTGAAGGGATAGATTCTTCAGCATCAGAGTCCTCATGGGGGGTATAGAGTATCCCTGGTCTGAAGAGGAATCAGAGGAAATAGAAACCTTATCAGAGGAATCAGTCTGTATCCTGCCTAGACCTTTTCTCAGGAGGGAGATGGGAACCCTTGATTAGAGTAATGAGGTCTAAGGCCATTTTGAGCATCTGTTTCTTAGGCATGGAGGACTGTCCAGGAGAATGCTCTACTTGTTTCTTTGTCTTTAATGGTACTTTTGTCTTGGCTGTTGTTTTAATGGTAAGTTGTGAAAGTCTGAAAACACCCTCAGAAGCCGAAGCCTGCTCAGCGGTTCCGGACCCATCTGAGGGATTTGTTTCCGTAGGCCGAATGCCTTGCTTTTCCAGAGACTTGGTTGTCTCCACGTGAGAGACAGAGGTGGCCTGTGGCTTTGAGGTAGCGGGTGTCAGGGGCTGCAAAAGCACCTCACTGAGAACCGGCGACTAGCCTAGAAGAGGTTTCGGTTTTGGACCTCGGATGCCTGTCTTTATCCTTGTCCTTGCATTTTTTCGGTATTGCGGTCGTCAGTAGATCCAACGGCATAGTATAATTGAACCTTCGGCCAAAGTAGTGCAAAGCAAAATCAAAACGTCTTTTTATAGTGCATTTGTTAATCTAGCACAGAACAGACAACTAGCGACATCGTGATCAGGGCCTAGGCATGGAATACAGTAAGAGTGGAAGTCCTTATGAGGTATTTGCTTCCCCACAAGAAATACAATTAACTTTTCTGACATCGGTCTGAGGCAAAAAAAACTGCTTCTGCTTCGGGCACCGCGCGGCAAGAAAGACTGAAGAAAATGGCGTTGGATGCATCTTATATACCCCTTGCGCACTGACGTCAGGGAAGAAGCGGCAGCAACCGACGCCGGACTAAGACTTTGGAACTCTGGTAGACTGTGGGACCGCCTGACAGCAGGATAACCCAAGTGTAATGACTGTAGCAGTGTAACACGAACATCTGTGTAGCTTTAGCAAATGGAGCCCAATTCCCTCCTAACTTGCCCCTGACGGAGGGCGAGATAGCCTACGAACAAAGGCTGGTTTATTGGGGTAATTTCTCAGAAACTTGGGTACAGGAGAGACAAGTTCATGTAAAGCCCTGTCCTTATCCTGAAGGGACTTAAATCAGCAGCAGCTTCAACAAATAAGTGTTTATCATCCAGTGGAGCATCCATCAACTTAACCTTAATATAATCAGGCAAAGGCTGAAGCCAAAAGCAACAATATCTCATCACAAAGATAGTAGCTCTAGAGGAGGCATCTGCTGCATCATACACCTCATGGAATGAGGAGTCACCTGGAAGGAAGTCCCTAACACAGAAAAAGCAAAAGTCTTCCCTTCAGAGTCTGGAAGATCAGAAACTACCCGACAGGCCTGAGAAAGGAGACACCACATGTACAGACAATATGGTCTGGAAAGTGACAGCCCTAAAAGCTAAAGCAGCAGAGGTATAAATATTTTCCCTAAACTTTTCATGGTACTGTTCTGTTATCAGAAGGCAATAACTTAGTAGAAGGAAGCAAGTGAATTGACTTGTCAGAAGCCACTGACACCACTGAAAGGTCAAGTAGAAGGGCACTTAAAGAAATATACAGTCCTCAAGCACACTGTAAAACCTATCAGATTTCTTAGGAGCAGGGGGCTGGGAGTCAGGAGCCTCAGAAGCATTAGAAAAGGCATCCAACAATGCAGCCAGAACAGATGGTACAGCAGAAGGCCTGGAAAAGTCCATCTGCAGAAGCTTATAATACCTTTTCTGCTTTTCAGAAACCTGAGCACAATCCCATTTAAAAAAACTCCATCATCCTATAGAGTCTGTCCCCAAAATAAATTTTTATAAGTTTCAAGACTAGTAGGATTCCTACTTCTCAGACCTATAATCTAAAAAAGAGGGAATCTAAGGAGTAAGCAAGGGATTCCTCATCTGAATCTGCCTCCTCTTTAGCGGAAACCTGTTCCATGGGTCTTTAAAGTGGAGTAGAGGACAGCCCCCTTAATATAGAAGAGGTAACAAGAGATCTGGGGACCCAAGTAGATAGTAATCTCTCCTTTGACAATCATGTTGCCAAAGTAGTTAGGAAATCCTTCTATGTGACCCATCTAATTACTAAGGGGTTCGCATCTACAAATAGAGAGGTTATCGTGCCCCCTCTACTTGTCACTCATCAGACCCATCATAGAGTACAATGCCCCATTTGGGATGAACCTCACAAGATACTTCCAACAGCTGGAAAGACCATAAAAGCACCTCACCAAGAGGATTACTGGTTTCAAACATATGTCCTATGCAGACAGACTGAAAAAAACTTTGGCTGTACTCAGTGGCATATCGCTTACTCAGAGGTGATCTCTGCCTGACTTACAAAGCCATGTCCAACACAGAATTGATGGACATGCTCCACCTAAAGAAATCCAAGTCACTGCGAGCCACGCGCTCTAGTGAGTTTAACCTCGCCACAATAATAAAAAGAACATGCTGGAGGGATAGATTCCTGTCAGAGACTCCCCATGCTTTGGAACAAAATTCCTAACTACATTAGGCAGAGCCCCTCACTAACACTCAAGAGAAGCCTTGACGAGTGGATGGGCAACAGAAAATACACTCCTGGGATCACTTCATTGGCTCTGCTTGACAGAGGCTTGGTTAAACAATGGGGCGGCAAAAGACGACATACTGTGGCTAGGCTTAAAAATGCCCTCGGGCAGATAGCCTAGTACCTACCTATGAACCTATAAGGAGGAGCTGGAACAGAAACACCCTGAAGAGGTTTTAAAGCCATCAAAGCATTAAACCCACAAGTGAAATTTTGCCTTTCACTCTGTGGGTCCTTATGAGCTGGAGAAATGTTTGGTTTTCTGCTTTTTCTTTAAGGGGATGTTAGCCTTAATGTAAAAGGCTCCGACTCCGGATAGCACTCAATAGTAGTAGAAACTTCTTCCCTGACTAAAATTTGTCCACCACCCCTAGGCCCATCAGAAATCAGCCACAGTTCCCCGTGAATGTCTGATACAGACATCTGCAAGGCCCCCAAGGACATGCCTAAGGTCAGATCCCTGTTGGCCTCTAAACTGGTCGCAGCTACATAATCCAACAAAGTAACTAGGGGAACCTCCAGGCTTTCACTCGTCTCAGATGAGTCATCCAGCAGAGGCTGAACAGAAGAATCCAGCCTAGACTTTTTGGCCATCTTCACAGAATGGTGCCCCCTCAGAGCAAGAAGTTCCTTCCCTAGTGTCTTTAGCTAAAACCTTAAGACACTGGTTCACCAGATACAAAGCCAAAGAAACCCTACTACAAAGCTTGATGGATAAAACAGGACATACTGATGTGGTAAGTACCAAGGCAAAACAAGCACTGATCGAGACTGTCTTTATGGGGAATCTGTCTTCCACACTGACATTTACCCTTTCTGGGATGACATGAAACTCCACAAGCAACACAATATAAAAAGATAAGATACAATAAACCCTAACAGGGCACCTATCTGCAACAGCTTGGCGGACCAGCATCAGAACGGGCTTTCAGTTTGACTATCAAGTGATGGCATTCAGACCGGCAGCAAATTTCTGAGGATGGTATGTCCAGACATCACCTTTATGCCCCATGCTACACCAGGAGCATGCTGTGTGATGTACAGCATACCTTTAAGCAACCTAAATGTTTTGGTATACTGGCCAAACATCCGGCCAACCTTGGCAGGGGATCCCAATTGCAATGAATACTGCAACAGTGAAATGGAACATCATCTTGGCAACCCTCGGGCACCTTGTAGAACTTGCCAAGTTTCTTTACAATTGAAGGCTGAGGATTAAGGTGTCCAAAAGGGCTGCCAAAACAGGAGGAACAGACTGCTTAGGAGACTCCATTTGTAAAAGCTCATAATACCTCTTGAATGTCAAAGATCTGGGAGCAATCCCACTTGAAGTACTCCATCATACAAGCAATAGTATTCCCAAAGGATAATTCTTCCGGGGGGGGGGGGGGGGAGTCTGGGCTTAAAGAACTTGCTTTTTCTGAACCATAGTCTAGAGGGGAATGAATATGAGTGGAGTAATTAAGATGTTCTCCCCCAGAATCCAAATCCTCCATTAAGGAATCCAATTCCCTAGGCCTATTAACAGGGGTGAGAACAAAAGAGGGACAGGGACACTTCTTGAGGTTTTCAAGGCCATTACAGCACTGAACAGACCTCGAGTAAAATCCTGACATTCATGCTGGGGATCTTTAACAAGGGTAATAGGTTTAGTATTCTGCTTTTTCTTGAGTGGGACATCCACCCTAGGGACCCCTTGGAGGTTCAGATGTTTGATGATTATGTTGCTGTAGAATTCATTGCAACTTTGCTGCTGCTGCAGTTCTATGGGAAATGTAGTAGTTTTTCATGACTAAGGGATGTGTATGTACAATGTTCACTGGTCACTTTAAAAAGAGGGATGTATAGACAAATTTTGAAACAATTGTTTAGTATATTTAAGCTTTGGAATTTGATATGCTCATATCCCTTGAAGACAGAATGCCGAGGTACCAGGATTAAAGCCGTTTGGTACTCCAAATCTGTGTACGCCTTTTGTATTTATTAGGCAGGATTCAATACTCATAACAGAAATCTCTTCCCTCACTAAAATCTGAGGAATCCCCCTCAGTCCCTCAGAAATAATCAGCAGAGGCATCCAGAAGACAATGGAAAAGCCTCTAAGGATGTGAAAGAATTCAAATCTATGCTGGCCTCCACAATGGGGTTATGACAGAGGAATCCAAGGCAAGCACCAGACGTTTTTTCAAGGCTTTTCACTAGCTTTTACAGCAATGTTCAGGGAAGGCTGAACAGCAACTGGATTAGGCCTCGTCTTTGTGGTCCTGGCTGACAGCTGACCTTCGGGACAGGAGGATTATGACATAGCACCCTGAGCTAACATTTTAAGTCATTGGTTCTCAAGATATATGGATAAAGATATGCAACTATGAAAGGTCTCAGGGACAAATGCTTGAGAGAGACAGCACTGCATATAGTCATGGAAAGAGCCTATGCAAAAAAATAAAGACACCGGTTATGGTCTTTATAGGGAATCTGCCTCCCAAACATATTCCCTTCTTGGAGGACACAAACACAAATACAATACAAAACTGGAAAAAGAGGAGAAAAAACCCAAAAGAGCACTTATTTGAAGATGGCTTGATAACCAGCACAGCAGAAGGGCATTCAGACCGATAGATAATGGCATGAGGACTGTCGGCAAAGTAGTCTTGAGTGTTTGCACCAATACATCATATGTTTATGCCCTACACCTTTGCACTGGGAGCATAAATGTAACTTGCAGACCCTATCAGATCTAATGACTCTGGTATACTGTTCAGACGTTGGGCTAACCTTGGCAGGAAATTCTCTTCTGTAAAGAATACTGCAACAGTGATATGGAAGCACATCCTGTAATACCAGGAATAAAACAAAACTGTAGGGATTGTACTGGCTTGTTTCACGGGTTACCTTCACCACTCAATGAGGAGTATTGGAAGGGAAGGGCATACCATAAGCAGTGTCAGTACTGGAAGGAAACCCTCCAGAAGAGATCATGCAGTACAGTGAGAACTCAACTAGGGAAGCAAACTAGCCCACTTAAGGAAGTCCCCATTTGTCAAATGCCAAAAGGCCTTCTTGCTCAATCTTCACTCATGGTTCCCAGATTCCTTCTCAGGTCACTAACTAAAATGTTGTAGTGTGAGGGCAGATGTACTGCCCTAGAGACTTGGGCTGCCAACTCACACAGCCAATCATCACAGCACATACAGCATTATGCATCCCTTCTGTTTGTTCTTGTATCACATTAATGTGGTGTTATCATACTGACAAGTACCACATGGGTATCCACTGGCTCTTGAAGGGCTTGAGTATCAAGACTGCTAAACTTCCATCAGGATGATGTGCAGACCCCTTAACAGGGAGGACAAGACTCTTGACTGGGAAGGTTCCTATATGGTGCTGTGGTGCTCCATGCGAAATAGAAAGCATCTGTCAGAAAGAGTAAGCAATGAATGAGAACGGTCTCAGTCATTCCTGCACACGTGACCTCTCCACTACTGTAACTCACTAAATACAGAACACTGACTGGGAAATGTGTCCAGATGCTGAAAGTGCTTGCTCCAAGAGGCTTTCACGAATTAATGGACATTCTGCATGTGCTATCAGATTTGCAGACCATTGAGGCCATGCAGCCTAAGGCCTTCAAGTCATCTCCGGCTATAATATGGTCCCTGCTTACTTGCAACTGAAAGCAGAACTTCAGGGTTAGGGATTTCTCTCCAAGCAAGTAGACGTTGCACTCCTGACGGTTCAGGGTCACTGCTGGGAATGTCTTTGGGATGATGCTTGATTTTGGGAGGTTATCCACAATTCCTGGAAGTTGAAAACAAGTCTACATTCACGATGAGACTTCCAACAGTTGTCACTGTGATTAAGCCTGCAGAAAATAATTATCTAGACATGGGTAGATGATGACCCCACCTTTCCCATCTGAGGGAGCAAAGCACTGGGGGGTCAGAATATGGAACTTAAAATCTCCTGTGGTCTTTCTGAATGGATATATAATAGCAAACATATTTAAGGTCCGATGTGATCATGATCAAAAGGCCTGAAGGAGAAGTGGAAGCTAGAAATGCAGGATAAGCATCCTGAATTTGAGTACTTATAAGATGCAGAATCCAAACAGATTCAAAATCTCAGCCAGTCTTTTTCTGGAAGCCATACACAGGTGGCAGTAGAAGCAGCCTCTAAATTGTCCCTTGATACAACTGCTGAACATGAGGCCATGCAACATGGAGCTGATATTTTGTTACCAGGAGTAACCACATGATTAATGGTATGAAAAAGTACATTATATATGCTTCCCTCTTATGATTATGATGATGTGAGGTATTGCCAGTTACACCAAGAGAAGGGCAGTGGATGTGTAACATATGCCTGCAGAGCTAGCTGGAGTTTTGTAAAGAATTATATGTAATTTGTTTATCAAGCGGATTTATACAGGTGCTTATGTTGAAAATGCATTTGCAAAGCTGCTTGTGTTAAAAACGTACCAGCAGTAGGTCCTGCTGGACAGAAACAAAAATACACCTGTGTGTCAGACTGCACTGTAACTGTTGAAATGAATATAGTAACAGAGGACACTGGAAGAGAAGAGGTTAATCTCAGTCCAGAGAACGATTGTATCTTACAGTTCTGATTTCCTGAAAACCGGAACTAGTAATCCTACTGTATTATCCTTAGGGGTGAAGTAACTGCTACCCTGGAAGGGTAAGTTTTTGAAATGGTTTTATGGCTTCCAGATGCTGTAACACATCTTAGGAAAGCTGTGTGTGTGTGTGGTAACATATGTGCAAGATTCTGGCTCAGTTTCTAGTAAAGGGGGTAGTGTGGGAACCAGAAGTCAAGTGACCAGATGTATGTGATGTTATTCTGTAATCCAGCACTGAAATGATATTTTTAATATTACATGAGACAGAAGTCTCAGGGCAGCCAGTCTGTGAAACTTGACAAAGGAGGAACACTCCCACTTCATCTTGCCTTGCTCTAGTAAGTGAACTAGGGGACAGTAATTCTTTAGATCAATCAGGAAAATACAGTGATATTAGTTAAGCATAGTTTTTTCTGTATCGGTGGGAACCTTTCCATCTATTTTTAATATTTATTGTGACAAACTCTGGTGTTTATTGTAAATAAATATTACATGATTTCATGTTCTTTTATTTAAGTATATTTAAACTTTTCATTGTGGCTAGTCTTTTAGATAATATTTTAAACTTTGAGAGTACTACTATTTATTTGGTGACAATGTAGCCGCTCCTAAAAGCCTTGCTGCATTGTTCAAACACAAACATATGTATTAATTTTACTCAGTTTAATTGGGTACCCTTGTAAGAGTCTTAGAGTAGCTGGCGGAGTGTTCTGGTGGCAGTATCAACCTTACAGTTTGGGCAGAGGGGGCATAACTGGCAAATCTGCGCCAGCCTTTCAGGTAGGTAGGTGTGTGCGTGTCTGTGTGAAAAGCAAATCTCAGTGTGCGTCTGTCAGCTACTCGGAGCAGGGACACAGAGCACTGGCTTCACAGAGGGTGGTGGAGGCCTTGACCTAGAACACTCGGCTGAGGACTCAACTCTACAGCTGTGTCAGTGTGCAGTATTATTTGGGGTCTGGTGAGAGAGAAGGGAAACCCAGCCCCAGGACAGGAGCATGTTCCCTGTGTGCTCTTATGGGAAACAGCTTGTCAAAGCACTTCAAAACTGATTGTGAACATGAGCAATGTAAACAGTGAGAATATAGTTTCTACACAGGTTAGGGCGTATAAGAGTTGTACGACTGTTGCTCTGTTAGACTAAGTATTTGGGTCAAATAGCGGGCACGGTTCGGCTAATCCAGAGTACAGAATTAGTAGTGATATATTCATCAATAAGGAGCCATTATCTGTTTACCCACTAGGGACGACTTAGAGAATGAACATTCAGCTTTGAGCGACTTTGGTTCACTTTCATTTAATCATGGTTATTCTCAGTGAGGGTACTAACAATTTTAATGTTGCACCACCTGTTTCTTCTGAAGGTTTGGAGTTTATACAAGTACCAGTAAAGAGAGGGAAGGGGGATTCAAATGGAATATTGAATAAATCCTGTAATGAACATATTACGATAGGTTACAATGTGGACTCCACTGGGCTCCATTTAATTAATGACAAAGGGGAGCTGGGACCGTGTGATGTGGTGGACACTATCCAATATACCCATGTACCTGATAGTTTAGACCTAACAGTAGATACTTTTGTCTCAATCTTTGCAACACAACGGAATCGATTGACTGTTAATTTATTAACTAGTAATTTGTTAGGAGATGAAAATGAAGCTACAGAATACATTATTTTAGTGGAACCTCAAACATTGTTTACTCAAGACAGAATATTGGTATAGAGACCTCTGTGGAAGTTATTTTAGAAGACAAAGAACGAGTGCCCCCTTTAAATATTAAAAACCAGAGAGAAGATTTTTCTATCTATAATTTTACACCTTATGAGATTAACTCTTATGTTGTGGAACTGTTAGCAAAGGGTCTTTCCTTTGTGCCTTCTAGACCTATGAATATTCTCCACACAACTTTATATTTAAAACAATTTATTAGGAAATTGAACTTGCAAGTGTTGTTTAAGGGGGAGCAATCTGTGACATCGGAATATTATATTTCCAGTACTTTTAACCCCATTAGCCACCCATTAGTTTCCACATTTGAGAAAAACTGTGAAATAGATCTTAGGAGACTTCATGTGCAGAGACGTAATCAAGTGCCGAATGTGGCTAAGGAAGTTTGGGCAACCTTCTTAGACTTTTGCCATTTACTTATGAGAACATTTAAACCCGATAAGGGGGAGGACTGGTTGTAATGGAACAGGACTGGTATACTCAGAATGAGCTGTATGCTGAATACTGACGTACATTAGAGTGTCTCAAATTTAACGCAGCTTACAGGAAAATTACAGAACATTTAAACAACCTATTTATTGAACAACTTATAGATTTACATTTGTTAAACTATTTATCCGTGCCAGCTCCAAGGACACCGGTGTTCGGATTACTGAAAATACATAAATCCCTGACGGACCCACCTATGAGACCATTGGCTGAAGCCCGCCACAGTATTACATATGCTTTGGCAAAGGTGGTAGATAACCTCTTAAAGAAATATTTATTAGATGAGGAACAGATTTGTAAAGATTCGTGGGCTTGTCTAAGTAAATTAAATTCATCGGTGTTAGATGGTGTCTACAACTTCCTAACTATAAACTTCAGGGATTTATATACGTCCATACCTCATGAAGAAGGGATATATCATGTTTTACATTTCTTAAGCTTGAAAGGTGCTCCAGATAGAGACATTAGGTTAGTGACTATATTACTGGATATTGTCTTATCAAACTATTTTCTGTTTGAGGACCAGTTATTTTTTTACAAAAAACAGGAGTGGTGATGGGGTCCCCATGTGGGGCCAGTTTTGCAAACTCAGTGATGGCTCTTTGGGAAAGAAATATTTTTTCACAAACTCAATTAACAAGCCAAATTATTTTGTACACACCATTCCTTGATGACATGTTAATCTTGTATAAGGGGAGTGTGGATGAAGCTAAAAAGTATGTGGCCTACTTGAATCAAACCACTACCTTTTTGAGTTTCACATACACATTTAACACCGAAAGTATAGCATACATGGATATAGAAGTGTTTAAAGATCATTCTCAAAGGGGGTTAAGGTGCTAGGATCCATAGGAAAGATACATTTTCCAATACTTACACCAACAGTTCCCATCCTTTCCATCAGAAGAAATTGGTAATTAAAGGACAACTAGTCCTAGCGGCAAGGTTGGTAACTGTTGACAGTGAATTTAAAGTAGAATGTAGTACGACAGCAGATATGTTCCTTACCCGAGGTTATCCAAGCGAGCTTATCACAGAAATGATGGATGGAAGGTGCTACATAAAAGATCTAGTGGATTCTATTCACCCTTACTTCGAAGTTCGTCTCCATGTAAAGGGATGAACACATCCCAAAAGGCTAACAGGTCACCAGTGTCATTTATATTAACATTTAGTCCTGAATGTGGCCACAATTTCAGTTATAAAGAAAAACTGGAACCGGTTTAGCAGTAATATAGAACTACGCTCTGTGTTGGATCCTTCCCCTTCCTTTACATTTAAGAGAGGTCTGAACTTGAAAAATTTCTTAGAAATGGACCAACAAAGTTAAAGAATCCCGGGATGAGCACATGCGAACCCTGCAATTTTTGTAAACATATGAACATAGGTTATTTATTCAACATAAGGGATAAAAATTAAGACTTTAGCAGGTAAATACAACTGTAACACTAGCTATGTAGTTTACCTTGCCCAGTGTAATTTATGCTCTGCATTTTACATTGGAAAAACGGATCATACACAGAGCGAGTGTATGAGCACCTTTACTGCATCAGGAAAAGCAAGGTCGAAAATGCACTAGCTGCCCACATTAAAATGAAGCCTACCCATAGTTTTAATTTCAGAGTAATAGATCATGTAACAGCAGCCAAAAGGGGCGGCCCGAGATCTTTACTACTGGAAAAAAAAGAGAACTGATGTGGCAGATTGGCTTAGATGCTTGCCATTATCCGGGTATAAATGATAGGTGCTCCATTCAATGTTTATTGAAAAGTCTTATTATATAACTTATAATTCATATCTTTGTGTGTCTGTTCTGAGTAATTTGTCAGAATTACGTATAGTCATGGTCTTCTTACAACTAAATGTCATGATTAGTACAATAAACATGGTTGACCCCTTATGTACAGGTGTACCATCCCTATAAGGTAGTAAGGTTTATAGCAGTAAAACGATTGAACATAAGTTTTGAATTCTAAGTGCATTAAACATTGTGGGGCAGAGTATTTAACAATGTTTAATTTCTGATTCATTATTTAAGTATTTAGTATGATGTTTTACTTTTGTAGTCATTTCCATTTTAAATTTTACAGTTCTTTATGATTATAGATGTGTCTGTTGCTTTTAGTACTAGCAAGAACTAAATTAATTTTGTTTTAGTGTTTCAAGTTGTAATTCATGTATACGAGTAATTGCCTTTGTGTTGTATTGGTTAATTGTTTAATTAAGGGGTGGAGGGAGGAGTGTTCTTGTGAGGATATAAACCTGTTTTTGTGCCTGATGTTTTTTGTCTGAAGTTTTATCATTGCACCAGATGAAAAGTGCTTTACTTCATTTCCTCAGTGTGGCACTGCGTTTTGTTTTTCTATTAAAGGGCTGAAGATTCTTGAGTTTTGAAGTGCTCTGTCTTGCATTTTTGTTTTTCTACAGTTTGCGGCGTTAGCTTGACTTTTTACTTTGGTTGGTGTTGGTTTGACTTTAAACTGTGCTTGTTGCAGAGAGCTACATCTGGAAGTACTGTGTGTACCCATTTTGGTTCCAATTGAATGTCCCTCACCAGTGTCAGTGGTGGACTGAGGCTCCTTAATTACTGACCCAGAGGAGGGGAGTTACAATACCCAACATCAAGCTCTGACACTACCTTTGCCCATGTCTCTACAAACAGGTTCATTCTGCCTCCAAAACTGGTCAAGTGTGGGGAATGGGAAAGAGGAACAAATCTAAGTCGCAAGTGTTCTAAAAGAATATCTAAACCAATTTTGGTCAGTCTTCCTATTTAATTCTTTCTCTTGTGCCACCACATCAATAGATTTCACTGCCTTCATTTGATGCTCCTTAGGCTGGTGCTTGAAATAGCCAATGTGAAAGAATTTTGGCCGAGGAATTTTGAGGGTGGGGTAGAAAAGCTATTTTGCAGTCTTCTGTTTTGTTTGGGACCCCTTTGCCAGAAAAAGGTTTTCTGTACAAAGGAGGCATTCATAAGCTCTCCCCCGACATCCTGTAGTAATGCCTGGACCCTAGGACAAGCATGCATTCTGGTAATGGATGCGTTAGTAACCATTAGTATAGTTATGGTAGTGGACAACCTCTAAATCATATGCTTTCCAAGACTGACAGACCTAAAGCAGCTTCTGGGATTCATCTTTAAATTTCAACCGACAGGAGCCAGGTTCTTGACTAGCATTTAATGTGCATCTGGCTATTCACTGCCCTAAATGCCAAAGTGGCTGAAGTATAAACATTCTTACTGAATTAATTCAGGAGCTCACTTTTCATTTCATCTGGCAATGTGTTTGGGCCTGGCACTTCCTTACCACTTGTGTGTGCTGGCCAGGTCTGCTATTGGACTTCTGTAGAAATACTGGCAAGTCTGTTGCCCTCTATAGGACCTAACTATTCTCTTGGCTGCAGGTGGATAGAGTCCATCTGTAGCTAGGCTGGTAAGACAGCGCCTACAAAAACGTTGAATATATTTTTATTACATAATTTATATATATTTATATAAAAATGCTTTTTTAAGACTGTTTCTAACAATCCTGCTCCCCCACTCTGTCTCTGTAAGAAGCACAAATGGGAGAGTTATTCCAGCTGTGAAAGCATCACAGCCTGTGATCAGATGTCTACAGTTTTAAAAAATGTGAATGTAGCACATCTTCCTGGTGCTTGGCCTAGACAAAAGTGCTAGGAATTACCCGAATGTCTGGATCCAAAGGAGTTGGACAGAAGCTGATAAACAAGTGATTCCTACCAGCAGCTGGAAAATTGACTCTGATTTAGAAGCCTTTGGGTCTTTTAACTTTATTTTAGGGTCTTTCTTGAGACTGCATTCTTCCTCAATCTTCTTATGACAACTTCTTGGGGTGGGGAATAAACAACCCCACACAGGAAAATAACTGCTCCGATGTTTGCAGCACAGCATCTAATTTCTTCTGCATTTGCCATGCTCTCATTGTAAACCTTGCAGTATTAGGCACACAGACAAGCCCCTCCTAAACTAAAGAAATTCTAAATGCTAATCTTTACACCAGATTTGCAACAGGTTAAGACATAACGCATGCCCTGGGAAGTGCAACAGTTTCCAAAAATTTTACCAGTTAACTTACAGAACTTCAGAAGAGAAGCCAATAAAGCTACATCCCTCAGTGAACAATTATCTTCTGAATATTTTTTTTAATTTTCTGAATATTCTTAGCATTAGGTCTGGGGCTGTGAGCCTAAATAGACCACCACAAACGTAGATGCCAAGACGTGCACAACCCTGCATTAAAAAGGGGCTTTAATATGGTACGGGCCAATCTCATTAGACAGGATGCCAGAGTGCATGGGTGTGTGTGTGTTTCTGTGTGTCTGTGCCTTGATGCACACAACGCTTTCGGAGTCCATTCGATTGGGCAGGCATCAACCTACAGTTGACTCCTATATGTAATAAATGTTACTGCAAAGCGACCTTCAATGAACATCTCGTTATATTGGCTGACTTATGTTACAATACATTTCCCAAGGATTTGGTAAATGATGATTCAGTGTTCAATAACAAGCAGAGGACTGAAGACAGCTTGCAAAAAGTACAGTTGTGTACACTTACCATAAATGTAGATGCTCGCGTGTATTCACTGTTGCAGTCATCGCACTTGGGTTAGCTGCCTGCCGGTAGCCCTCAGTCTGCCTGAATACCAGAAACTTAGTATTTCTGCGTCGGTTGCTGTCACTCCAGGACTAATGTCAGGTCGTCAGGGGTATAAAAACAGGCAGGAGACACCATTACATCGTTTTTTCTTGTCTCAAATGTCAGAAGCCCCCCAATAGGGAAGCAAGTTATGGTGGGGGGAAACACCACCAGTAAAAAGTAAATGCCAATACCCCTGAAAGGGGGAGGGGGGAGGAGATCAGAGAGAGACCAGGGGGGGTTGGAGGGAGGGAAATCAGGACTGCAACAGTGAATACACTCGAACATCTACATTTATGGTTAAGTGTACACAACTGTACTAAGTTCTTCATGTTTCACTGTTGCAGCCTTCACACTTGGGTAGATTCCCAAAGCTGAAGGGTGGAGGCAGTCAAGAAGAGTTGGGGCTGGCTATAATGCCCTGGCAGGACTGCTGTTGCAAAACCTGCCCTGGATTTGGAGAAGATAGGCAAATGGTAGTGCTTGGTGAAAGTGTGTACAGAACTCCATGTGGCAGCTTCCAGGATGTCCCTGGTAGGGACTCCCTTGAGAAATGCTGCAGAGGTAGATGTTGAGTAACTGGTCCGATTTTCTGAAGGGCTTAGTCCTATCAAGGTACAATTTGAGCTGTCTGTGCACATCCAAAGAGTGCAGGATCCTTTCCCCTTTATTCTGAGGATTAGGGAAGAAGGTTGGCAAATGTATGGATTGGTGAGAGCCACACTGGACACCACTTTAGGCATAAAGGAAGGGCTTGTCCTGAGGGAGACCCTTGTCAGCATGGAAAATAATGAAGGGTTCCACAGCCATAAGTGCTTGAAGCTCACTAACTCTTCTAGCTGAAGTGATGGGCCAGAAGCAATGCTCGTTTTCGAAGAGAAATTTTTAAGTCTGCAGGCTCAAAGGGTGGAAGTGTGAGCTTTTCCAGTACAAAGTTAAGGTCCCAAGCAGGGGTGGGTGCTCGCCTTGGTGGCCTTAAGTTACTTGTCCCTCTCAGGAACAGTTTGATAAGAGGGTGCGAGAAGAGAGGCGGCTCAGTGTTGTAATGAGCCAAAATGAAGACAGGCCTTTGTGGAGTAGATCTGCTAAGTAATCCAGGATTAGAGGCAGGGAGGGCATAGTGGTGTCCTCTCCTTTAGATAGACTCCAGGAGCAGTACCTTTTCCACATCCGCATATAATTTTCTTGTACTGGGTCTTCTGGCTTCAAGAATGACATCCAGCACTTGCTTGCTTAGGGTTGCTGGAGGAGGAGTCAAAGGATAAGCCAGGCTGCAAAATTTAGGGTTTGCAGCTGCGGATGCAAAATCTCCCCATCCTGCTGTGAGAGCAGGGTAGGGTACTGGTGTAGGTGCCAGGGTGGCACTGATGCTTCAGGATTATTCAATTCGTAAACAAAAACTCAGGTAGTGGCCTACTGGCACTTGCGAACTGCTTCTGCTTCAGGCTTCTCGGCAAGAAAGACTGATGTAATGGCGTCAGCTGCCTGTTTTTATACCCCTGATGTCAATCTTGGAGCAACAGCAACAGACGCAGAAATATTAAGTCTCTGGTATTCAGGCTGACTGAGGCAGGCAGATAACCCAAGTGTGATGACTGCAACAGTGAAACACGAAGAACATCTGCGTTTGTGGTTCTGTCCACTATTCACTCATCAGATAAGGAAACCCTCCAGTACATAATTCAGACTGAGATATCCACATTTCTGGCCAGTTTACCATTTTTAAAAGGTGAACTCCGCCCACTTAAACAGGCTTTGATTACCTGCTTAACATTCACCTTACAGTACATACACCAAACTGCAAACATGTAAAGTTGGCAGTATAGCAGCACCAGACAATGTTCTCCAAACCAGGACAATGTGCTCCACCAAAAAATTACATCATGGGGTAGGACACTGATCCACATGAACCTTTTTTTCAAGCTCAGTTTGGGAGCACTGTATGGTGACAGTGACTCGGAGTGTAACTCAGAGTTTCACAGTAAGCAAATGCAGGCTGTGGAAATTAAACCCCTGACTGTTGTATGGTACAGGTATAACAACCTCTTAACCAAAATACCAGACATACGAGTTATAATATACAGAAACTGAGGACCAAGTACAAAGTCACAGCTTCACTTATCTCTTGCATAAGGTCATTAAATACTGCTATAGTAGCAGCACCTTTAGCAGAAGCATCATACAACTTGTTAGTCACCTACTAATGGCTTGTTTCGCTAATGCTCTGCCCTGTTTACACAGAACAAGCTTTTGTTAAGCCTTGCAGATATCCTTCGTCATTAATGTGAACCCAAACTTGTCACAGGGCATGCAAATAGTAGCAAAAGCCTCTTTACTGCTCTGTAGAATTAAGGAAAAAGAGTAGATTCAATTTTTGCTAAGTGCAACTAAACACAATTACAGGCATATGAGTATCCGACGTTAAGACAACCTCAACACAAAAATGTAAAAAGTCTCTTTACATAAACACCTTTAAGACATTTCTGGCAGACTTCTCCTGTTAATGTAAACTGAAAGTTTGCTCAAAGGGCGCCTTGGATAAAGCTTCAGGTGGAAAATCCAATATCAATTAAAAAAAAAAAAACTCAATGTGCAGGTGGGACAGAGTGTAGGCAAAAAAGGGTATCAAGTGAAAACCAACTCTGGTAAAGTTTTTAGTTGAATCTAAAGCAGATGCTGTTGTAAAAAAGGGAATTAGTACGGCACATGAAATTACTGCACAATTATACAGATCGATCAGAGGTTATAAAAGATGGGAAGAGACTGGAAAAGAAATTTACAACAGAATAATGGGAGGATATATGCATGGCTCCCAAGTATGGAACAAAGTACAGAAGGTTTAAGATCTTTGCTTGACGTGTTTTGCATAGGTATTTTTATACCTCAATCAGACTTCAAATAATTTTTCTTTAGGTACAACTGCAAATCTCGCAGGGTGCAATGAAGAAAGAGGTAAGTGGGAACATATGTTTTGGCAGATTTTATAAATTCTCTACAGAGTCCTCAGTCAGAGATATTGGGACAGCAAATGGCTGTAACTAAGGAAATTATTCTTTTGGCCCGAGACACAGGATCTAAATTGCCTAGACATAGTAAAGCTTTATTGACTAATTGTTTTGGCTACCAAAAACAATTACTAGAAAATGGAAATCAAAGTGTAAAAGCAACTGTACTTGAAGTACTGAATGCCATAAAAGGTAAGAACTGAAAAGGTATCTTTACAAAATTGAAGGAAAGAATTACATTTTAATAAATGGAAATTGGGGAAACGATACATGCACAAAGTTCAGGAGGAGAGAGTGAGGTTTGAGAGAAGGCAGGATTTCAGACATTTACATAATGTTATCATGACTTTTACAAAAAAAAGACGCAATGAATAATGTATGTAAATGAAAAGAATGTTAAAACGATTTTTCTTTTCTGTTAGTGTATGTTTGCCCATGTCTTGTGTGATGTCTAATGTGAAGAACTCCCTTCAAAAATAGCTTCAAATCAACATGGGAAGATTAACTATATATTCGTTGAAGGTTGTGCGTCAGGCCTGGCAAGCCGGTATGTAAAAATCAACTGCCAATCATTAGCGGACCGGAGTTCTGCTGTGATAACCCCTAACCGGGGAAAGCCGAAAGACACAAATACCATAAAAAAGTGAAGAAAATGCATACTAAAACACCATAACAGGCAAAATGTGAACAGGCAAAAAAACAAGTTATGTACTTACCCATAATGTTTAGTGTTCTCCATTTTCATTGTGCATCTGATGGATTCAGATCCAATCCCTCGTATCTAACTTGGCAGTTGCTAAAACTGCTGGCAACCAAAATGTCTTGAGTTTCTCCCTTACCTATACTACACCAACCCCAGTACCTCAAATTTTGTTTGCTGATTTTACTAGAAAGGAAATATTTGTAATCAAATAGGAAGAAAGCTATATCTGGAGCTCAATATAAAGGACATTGATCTTCTCTACTCATTCTTCAGGAGTTTTCAAAGGCTGAGAGCTGAAGAACGAAAATGGACAACACAGATGTTGCATTACTGTGAGTACACAACTTCTTTACCTAATATTGTCAATTTTCATTCTAGCCTCAAATGATGGCAACCAGAGAGGTTGGCATAATGGTTAAGATATCTGCTTTACAGACACAAAGTGCAGGGTTTGAGTCTCACATGCGTCAACTGGCTAGGCTTAAAATGGCCCACAAGGGCAGTTAGCCTAGTAATAATCTATGAACCTATGAATCAGAGTTCCAGCCACCTAAGATCCCAGGTGGACTCAGGGAAGGACATTCCTGAGCACAGATGAACCAAATGATGCTCCATCTCTGGAGACCAGCCTAATTTGCAATGAGTAACAAAGGTATGGGGAGTAGCCCAAGTTGCTGCAGCTTATACGTCATCCATGGACATTCTAGATTGAAATAGTAAATAAGTTGCCATGGATCTAGTCCAAAGAGGTCCATAACTGTTCTGGTAAGGTAATGCCCAATTTATCAATAAATGAATCAGCCACCTGATTAAAGTTGCTTTGGCAACAGACTTTCCCAATTTTACTTCTGCAAATTAAACAATTTTTTTTTCCTGATGTCTTTCGTTCTACATAGGTAAAAACACAATTGTGAACATCCAATAAATGTTAACATGTATTTGCCCATGTTAGCAAATTTAGGAAAGAATACTGGCAAATTAATGGACTGATCGATATTAGATTCAAACACCACCTCAGGAAGCAAGGATGCATTAGTTTGTAATGCAACTCTATCCTTGTGAAAAATCATGTTTTTTTTTTGGGGGGGGGGGTTAAGGACAAGACTTGAACCTCAGAAATTCATCTGGCAGAAGAAAAATGGTCTTCCAATAAAGGTATTTAAGGTCACACAGCTGCTGGTTCTAAGGGGGAATGAAAAACAGCTTGCAGTACCAGATTCAGGTCCTATGGGGAAGTTTGGTCTTTAAAAGAAGGACTTAGAAGAGTGCCCTGCAAAAAAGATTTGCAGAGCTTATGAGAAGTGACAGAGAAACCCTCCAATCCAATGTGAAAATCTGATAATGCTGCTAACTGAACCTTAATTGCTGAGGAACTAGCTCTTTCCTTAAAAAGCAGGAACAAAAATTCAAGGATGTTGCATATGGGAGCTGAAAAAGGCTCAACGTTATTTTGATAAGCCCAGTAAACAAAATTGTTTTCATTTACTGGAGTACAGTTTTTGTGTAGTGTTTTTATGGGAAGATAAAAGTATACATCGGACAGGTGGAGAGCATAGGTTGTCTGGCTATTAATGGAGAAGCCAGGGCGTCAGCCTGAGATTTGATGTCTGGATGAAACAGGCCTATCAGGTGAGACAGAAGGTCTGCAGCTGGATCCAGAAATCCAAGATTGGTGAAATGAGTGAGGCCAAAGGAAGGGGAAGCAAATTTGGTGAGGCCAGTTAGGAGCAATGAGGATGACTTTGCTCTTCAACATGACAGCTGTCTCTAGGAATTTCAGAATTACCAGAATTGGTGAACAAGGGTAAAGACTGGGTGGGGAATCGTGAAGAAAAGCATCCCTCAATGATTTCCCCTGGGGGGATTAAGTAGCTGGTCCATTTGTTTAGGGAAGATGCAAAAATCTCAGCAAGGCTGGCCTCACTGACGGAAAATCATTTTCATTATGTTCTTGTTGATGGACCACTTGTGAGGTAGAAAAAGTACAGTTGTGTACTATGTTCTTCGTGTTTCACTGTTGTAGTAATCACATTTGAGTAGATTCCCAAAGCTAAGGATGGAAGGAGGTAATTAGATAGCATAAGGGCCAGCTATAAGGCCCTGCAAGACTGCAGTGGCAAATCCAGCTCTGGATTTAGAAAAAATTAACAAGTGGTAATGCTTAGTGAAGGTACACTCCAGGTAGCAGCTTCTATGATGTCACTAGTAGGGACACCTGAGAAAGGCTGTAGAGGTAGATGCAGCCCTGGTTGAATGTGATCTTACCCCCTGTGGGGTAGGTTTTCCATGGTGCTTATAGCAGAAATGAATGCAATGGCCTATCCACTTAGAAATGGTTTGCTCTGAAATAGATTCCTCTCTGCCCCTGCCGCAAATGCAACCAGCAGCTGTTCAGATTTCCTGAGTCTTAGTCCTGTCGAAGTAAAATCTAAGTAGTCTGTGCAAGTCCAAGGAGTGCAGTATTTGTTCCCCCTTGTTCTGTAGATTAGAAAAGGTTGGAAAATGAATGGACTGATTAAGGGCCACACTGAATACCACCTTGGGCATGAAGGAATTGGTCCTGAGGGACACCATGTCAGCATGAAAGATAAAAGGCTCCACTGCCATGAGGGCCTATAAATCAGACACCCTTCTTGCTGAAGTGATGGCTAGAAGGAAGGCTGTTTTCCAAGAAAGGAATTTCAACTCTGCGTTTGCAGCTGGCTCAAAGGGAGGTAGAGTGAGCTTTTCCAATACAAAGTTAAGGTCCCAGGCTGGAGTAAGGGCTCTCCTGGGTGGTCTTAAGTTTTTGGCCACTCTGAAGAATTGCTTCAGCAGTGGATGAGAGAAGAGTGGTTCTATTTTGTAATGAGCTGAAATGGCTGAGGCATGAATTTAGATGGAGGAAAAGGAAGGCCCTTGTGAAGCATCTCCGTTACGTACTGAGAAATATAGGGTATATTGGGCATTGCTGTGCCCATCCCCCGAGTCCGGCTCCAGGAACAGAATCTTTTCCATTTTTCAGCATAGGATTTTCTAGTACTAGGCCTCCTTGCCTCCAGAATGACATCCATCACTTGCTTACTGGGGGATGGTAATGGAGAGATCAGGTAATTAGCCAGGCTCAGGGTTTAAAGCTGTGGGTGCAGAATCTGGCCCTCCTGTTGGGACAGCAGGGCAGGGGGGTCTGAGGCAGGTGCCAGCAGTGGCACTGCGCAAGAGGGGTACCAATGTTGGTGTAGCCAGTCTGGTGCAATCTGTACTGTCCTTGGTTTGTCCTGTTTGATCTTTAGCAGTACCTTGAAGAGGAGAGGCAGAGAGGGAAAGGCGAAGGACTTGGCATCTACTTTCCAAGCTTGTTTGTGGGGAATCCTTGTGCAGAATTTGTCCAATTGGTAGTTCTGGGGGGGGGGGGGAAGGCAAACAGGTCTATCTCTGGGCTCCCCTATTTGTTTCTCAACATGTTGAATATCTTTGGTTCCAATTTCCACTTGTGTGCGTCCATGAGATTTCTGCTTAGGTCATCTGCCAGTGTACTTGGCTTTCCTGGCAGGAATTGAGCCTGCAGATGCACTTGTTAGCTCAAGGCTGTGTTCCACAGAGCCATGGCTAGTCTGCACAGAGGGCATGAGTGGGTTCTCCCCTGCTTATGTACCACATAACAGTGGTGTTGTCAGTCTTTACCAATAATTGTCCTGGAAGAATGTGGTCCTTGAAGGCTGTCAGAGCATTCTGTACAGCTAACATTTCTTTTTGACTGATATGCAGGTGCATTTGATTTGGATTCCATTTGCCCTGAATGCACTGCCCTGCCAAGTGAGCCCCCCCATGCATAGTCTGATGTGTCTGTTAGGGTTTGGGCGGCAGGGGGTAGAGTGAATGGCAGTCCCTTGTTTTGGTGGCAGGCCTCTGCCCACCGAAGGAACTACCTGTAGACAAGGTATGATAGGAATCATTGATTCTAGATCCTGAGAAAGTTGACACTGTAGGCTTTTTAGATACCATTGTAGTTTCCTCATATGCAGTCTTGCATATGGAATTAGTAGAATGCAAGAGGCCATGAACCCCAGGGCTTCAATATTTTTCCTTGCAGATAGCTGGATCTTTGTGGCCAGTAGTTTGAAGTAGACTGTCAAATGAACTTGTTTCGCTGGCGTGAGGTAGGCCATCTGGGAAGTTGCATTCATGCTTGCTCCCAGGAATACAATTTGTTGGCTGGGTACAAGATGTGATTTATTTTTGTTTATGGTGTACCCCAGAGACGTTAGCAATTTCTTTACAAATGCCAGATGATTTAATATTATGTCCTGGCTTTCTGCCTGAATTAGACAATCGTCCAGGTATGGGTATATATGCATATTTATTTGCCTGCAAAATGCAATGACTGGAGCTAAGCACTTTGTGAATATCTTGGGCGCAGTAGATAAGCCAAAGGGCAGTGCAGAGAACTGATAGTGCATGTAGCCTGCTCTGAAGCGTAGGTATGTTCGGCAAGATTCCCTTATTGGGATTTGCAGGTAGGCTTCCTTTAAATCCAGTGCTGCCATCTAGGCATCTTTGCCTAGCATGGGAAGCTATGCTGATGAAGAGTTAGCATCTTGAATTTTGGGATTACCAAAAATGTGTTTAGGATAGATGGGTCCAGCATAGGACACCAGGAATTGTCTTTTCTGGGTACCAGGAAAAGTCTTGAGTAGAACCCTTGCCCCCATTCTTCTTCTGGGACAGGTTGAGTAGCCCTGGTGCTTGAGAGAACTTGCTTTTGAGCCTCTGCCCACTGATTTGGGGGTAGGTCTGGCCAACCGTTTGGGGTTGGTAAGGAGGGGAAGTGGAATCTCTATCCTTGGGAAGCTATATTTAAAAACCCATTTGTCCTGGGTAATGAGTTCCCAATTTTTTGCATGCAGGGCAATACTTCCCCCGAAAGGAACAGTCAGTTTTGAGCAGGGCTTGGAAGATTTAAAGTCATTGAGACAGTTTACCATAGGGGGGAGTCGAACTACTCCCGGCTTTGGAAGTGGGAGCCCCCCCCACTGCTTAGGCCTGTGAGTACCTTGGGACTGAAGCCTGGATGCTCTGATGGTTCTGGGTTTGGACTGAGAAGGCCTGGAAGAGGCAGGAAAGAACAAATTCTTAGAGGGCCAATGCCTACTAAATCTGGGAGGCTATACTTATAGGAAATCTTTAACAGATTGCATAGATTTAGCTTTTTCCTCCATCTTTTTAAGTACTTCTGCTTTGCTGCCAAACAAGCAGTCTTGGTTTAAGGGAGCATCCAGTAATTTAGCTTTAACATGATCTGGCTAAGATTGCTCCTTAAGCCAAATGTGCCTTCTAAGTACAGACCCAGTGACAACAGCCCTGCAAGATGCCTCTAATGAATCAAACCCACATTGCAAAGTAGGTTTTCCAACTTGTTCAGCAGAATGCATAAAATCCTGTAAATCTTTATTTTCAGCAGAGTCAGGAATCAACAATTTTCTGTTTAAGCAATCCAATAATATGCTGCTGATACTTTAACATATGAAACTGGCAGTTTAGAGCCCTAATTGCCAAGGTTGCCGAAGTGTATAACTTCTGACCCCATCTATCCAGCGCCCTGGAATCTCTATCAGAGGGGGTAGGATTTTTGGCAGTAGTAGCCTTAATGCCCTTGGGTCCCTGTGAAATGGTCTCAGGATTAGCAGTAGGATTTTTAAAGAGGAACTTCTGAGAGTCCGGTACCCTGCAATACCCATCAGGTTTTCTGGGAGCAGGGGGTAGAGAGACAAGGGCCAGGCTGGATTCAGAGAAGGCATCATCTACAATGTCCAGTACGGGAGGGATAGCTAAAGGCCTGTGTTGAGACAGGAGTAAGAATTCCCTAAGCCTCTTTTTGGAGTCAGAGTAATCCTGGCTTTCCCAGTGAAAATGCTCCCTAAGAGTATGCAAACGTTTCACCAAAAGAGAAATCCTCTGTAGGGGAAGCAGAGGGAATGGAGTCCTCTGCATCAGAATTCTTATAGGTAGATAAGGGCAAATCCTGCTCAGAGAAAACAGAAATTTCAGAATCCTGATCAGTAGGAAAAAATCAGTCCTAGGTCTCTTACAGGGGGAAGGATGGCTTCCCTGGATTAGAGTAATACAGTCTTCAGCCATTATTTGCTTTTGTGGTGGTCTGGGCGTCAGTTTTCTAGGCATGGATAGAGTTTTAGGCCTTGAAGATGGCGGTTTAATATGCAAGTCCATAGGCATGAATACACCATCATAAGCCGGTGCCTGCACAGCGGCTCCAGACCCATCCAAGGTAGAAACATCTGCAGGTTCCACGGTTGAATTAGCATCTCGCTGCATACTGCACTCCGAATAGGTCTCAGTAGAGGCCTGCGAATCTGAAGTAGCGGGTTTCAGACGCTTAGGAGAAGTGTTGTCGGCAGCTTTGGACCCAAGCTGTCTGTATCTTAGCGTTTTTTCGGAATGTCGGTAGTCAGACGGTTTACCAAAGCCATTTCTGGATAATTGAACAAAGTACCAAAATATTTAGATGCGTAAATGAACAGGCGATGAATAGTACGAGGTCTGAATAAGGCACAAAACAGACAGCGAGGTACGCTGTGGTCTAGGCCTAAGCAAGGAATGCAGTACAAATGAAAATCTTTCAGGTATTTGCTTTCCACAAGAAATACAATTGTTAACTTTTACTGACATCAGTTTAGAGCAAGAAAAAGGATCACCAATGGGGTACTTAGCTTAGTTGAAGACTTCAGATCTGAAATGCGAAAACGAAAATTTCAGGAGTCGGTCGACCGGCACTTGCAAAAGTACAGTTTTGTACCTACCATAAATGTAGATGTTAGAGTGTAAACACTGCTGCAGTCATTACACTTGGGTTATCCTGCCATCAGGCGCCAGTGTGCCTGAGTTCCAAAGTCTTGGTCCGGCGTCGGGTGCTGTCTCCTCCTCCCTGACGTCAGTGCGACAGGGGTATACAAGATGCAGCAGACACCATTTTCTTCAGTTTTTCTTACCCCAGATGTTAGGTACCCCCAAATAGGTAGGCAATTCAAATTGCTAGTAAAATATACAAAAGAAAAGCAAACAACCATTTTTAGTTACCAGCAAATACTCCCCATAGGTAATAAAGGGTAGATGACCTAGGTAAGTACCAGAAAGTAAGAGGGAAGGAGGGAGGGTAACCTGGACTGCAGCAGTGTTTACACTCGAACATCTACATTTATGGTAGGTACAAAACTGTACTATGTTCGTGTTACACTGCTGCAGTCATTACACTTGGGTGGAATCCCAAAGCTGAGGTAGGGAGGCTGGATCTATAAGGCATTAGGGGTGGCTATAAGGCCCTGCAGTACAGTAGTGGCAAAGCCAGCTCTGGATTTGGAGTATAAAGGCAAATGGTAATGTTTGGTGGAGGTATGCACAGAACTCCATGTTGCTGCTTCCAAAATATCCTAGTTAGGTACTCCTCTGAGGTAGGCAGTTGAAGTGGCTGTTGCCCTGGTGGAGTGAGATCTAATGCTGCTAGCTACAGGTTTCCCATGATGGGTATAGCAGAAACGTATACAGTGTCCTATCCATTTTGAAATAGTCTGCTTTGAAATGGCTTTTTCCTGTGCTCCTGCAGCGTATGCTACCGATAATTGCTCAGATTTTCTGAAAGCTTTGGTTTTGTCCAAGTAGAAGCGTAACTGCCTGTGAATGTCCAAAGAATGTAGTAGTCTCGCCCCTTTGTTCTGTGGTTTTGGATAAAAAGTTGGCAAGTGAACAGTTTGGTTTAGAGCCACACTTGATACCACCTTTGGCATAAATGTAGGGTTAGTTCTTAAAAACACCCTGTCTTGGTGGAAGATGAGGAAGGGTTCCACTGCCATTAGTGCCTGTAATTCTGAAACTCTTCGTGCTGATGTTATTGTCAGTAGCAGAGCAGTTTTCCAAGAGATGTATTTTAATTCTGCTGTGTTAGCTGGCTCAAAAGGAGGTAAAGTTAATTTTTCCAAAACAAAGTTGAGGTCCCAAGTTGGTGTAGGTGCTCTATGGGACGGTCTTATGTTTTTAGCCCCTCTGAGGTAGTTTGAGCAAAGGATTAGAAAAAATTGGTGGATCCGTGTTGTAATGAGCAGAAATAGCTGAGGCATGGATCTTGATGGATGAAAATGAGAGGCCCTTGTCCAGCATCTCAGTTAAGTATTGAAGTATCTGAGGAATGTTTGGGACAAGAGGGTCAAGGCTGTGCGCTTGGTTCCAGGCACAGAATCTCTTCCATTTATCAGAGTAGGCTTTCCTGGTGCTAGGCCCTCTGGCCTCCAGAATGACATCCATAACAGCTTTGGAGAGAGGCGTTGCTTGCTTGACTAAGGAATTTTCCATGCAGCTAGATTTAAGGTCTTTAGCTGGCTGTGAAGTATCGGATTGTTGTGCTGTCAACAACTGTGGGATTTGAGGCAAAATCCATGGTGGTTCTTGTGCTAAGTTCTTTAAGATTGGGTACCAGTGTTGGCGTGGCCAGTCTGGTGCAATCAGGATCATCTTTGGCTCTTTCTGCCTGGCTTTTATGAGTAGCTTTGGAAGGAGAGGTAAAGGAGGGAATGCGTATACTTGTAGTTTTTTCCAGCTGAATGAGAGGGCATCCACTTTCCATGCTTGTGGATGGTAGCTCCTTGTGCAGAATTTCTGTAATTGGCAGTTCATTGGGGATGCAAACAAATCTATGTCCAGGCTCCACCATTTTTGTGTTACCATTCTGAATATTTGTGGGTTCGATTCCCATTCGTGGGGGTCCATGATGTTTCTGCTGAGGTAGTCTGCCAGTGTGTTTTTCTCTCCTGGCAGGAATTGTGCTTGCAGATGAACTTGGTAGTTCAGAGCTGTGTTCCACAAGGCCATGGCTTGTCTGCAGAGGGGGGAAGAAGTATGTGCCCCCTTGCTTGTTTAAGTATCACATAACTGTGGTGTGTGTTGTCTTGTCTTTAGTAGTAATTGTCCTGGATGCAGCAGGTCCTTGAAAGCTATAATTGCATTCTGTACAGCTAGCATCTCTTTTTGATTGATGTGGAGATGTCTTTGCTCTGTAGGCCACTCGCCCTGGATACATTTTCCTGCCATTTGTGCTCCTCAGGCGTAATCCGATGCATCTGTTGTCAGTGTTTGCCTGGCAGTGGGTTGAATGAAAGGCTGTCCCTTGTTGAGGTGACAAGCTTGAGCCCACCATCGAAACTCCTGTTGCATGCAAGGAATTAGTGGTATAACTGTTTCCAAACTTTGACAGTGTTGAGACCATACACTCTTTAGGTACCCATTGTAGTTTCCTCATATGCAGTCTGGCATATAGAATTAGTAGTATGCAAGATGCCATGTAGCCCAAGGCCTGCAGAATTTTTCTTGCAGGGAGTTGGGTCTTTGTTGCCATTAAATGAAAACAGAGTCAGTTGTCCTTGCTTGTCTGGCGTGAGATAAGCCATCTGGGCCGTTGTGTTCAAGCTGGCACTCAGGAATATTATCTGTTGTGAGGGCACTAGTTTTAATTTCTTTTCGTTTACTGTGTACACCCCAGGCAACTTAACTTTTTTATGTACGCCAAATGCTTTAGTAGAATGTCCCTGCTCTCTGCTTGAATCAGGCAGTCGTCCAGGTATGGATAAAATCTGAATTCCTTTTTGCCTGCAAAATGCAATTACTGGTGCCAGGCACTTTGGCTTATCTACTGCGCCCAGAGTCTTCACAAAGGGCAGTGCAGGGAATTGATAGTGCATTGAGCCAGCTAGAAATCTGCGGTATCTTCAGTTTTGTCTGATAGGAACATGCAGGTTAGGCCTCTGAGGTCCAAAGTCACGAGCCAAGCTTTCTTGCCCAGCATGGGAAGAGACTGCTGTAGTGTCAACATTTTGAATTTCGGAACATCCAGGTAAGTGTTTAGTGAAGAAAGGTCCAGAATGGGTCTCCAGGCTTTGTCCTTTCTGGAAACCAGAAAGAGTCTCGAGTAAAATCCTTGTCCTTGTTCCTGTGGTGGTACCTTTTGAATAGCTCTCATGTCCAGGAGTGCTGTAATTTGTTTTTGAGCCTCTGCCCATTGATTTGGTGGCAGATTTGGCGTTCCTTTTAACCTTGGCAGAGTGTGAAAGTGGAACCTGTAACCTTGAGATACAATGTTGAGAACCCATTTGTCTTTGGTGGTGCAATGCCAATTGTGATAGAAAAGTGCAATTTTTCCTCCTAAGGGGGCAGCCAAGAGCTGTTTGGCAGCTGCAGTGGAAAGTCATTGAGGCTGCATTTTATAAGGTTGAGGCCGGTCTTCCCCTTCTTTCTGGCCTGGTGTACCCCATTGTCGAGGCCTGTAAGGGCCCTGTGCCTGACCTTTATCTCTTGGACGTCTGTCTGTATCTGCCTCTGAGGTCTATCTGTGACTGGAGAGGACCAATTCTTTGTTGGCCAATTTCTGCTAAAACGAGGAGGCTAAACCTGTAAGAAATCTTTCATCGTTCGCATAGATTTTGCCTTATCCTCCATCTTCTTTAATACCTCCTCTGCCTCAACTCCAAACAGCACATCCCGCTGCAAAGGTGCATCCAATAATTTGACCATAACATGATCGGGTAACATATGTTCTTTTAACCAAGCATGCCTTCTAATGACAGAGCCTGTAACTGCTGCTCTACAGGAGGCCTCTAAGGAATAAAACCCACATTGCAAAGTATGTTTTCCCAGTTCAGCTGCATGCAATAAATCCTGCATTTCTTTAAAATTAGGAGGATCTGAATCTGGAAGCATCTTTTGTTTCAACTGAGACATCAAAAATTGCTGATATTTTAGCATGTGAAAATGGCAATTCAAGGCTCTCATTGCTAAAGTTGCAGACGTATATACCTTCTTTCCCCATCTGTCTAATGCTCTGGAATCTGTCAGAGGGAACTGGGTTTTTTGCTGATGAGGCCTTAATCCCTTTGGGTCCCTGAGAAATAGTTTCAGGGTCAGCAACAGGGCTTTTGTACAGAAATTTGAGAGAGTCAGGGACTCTAATATCTATCAGGTTTAACTGGGGCTGGGGGTAAGGAGTCAGGGTTTAAGCTGGATTCAGTGTACACATCATCCAGAATATCTAAAACTGGCGGGATCGCAAGGGGTCTGTGTTGAGGCAATAAAAGGAAGTCTCTGAGCCTTTTCTTGGATTCTGAGTAATCCTGGCCCTCCCAATGGAAATGTTCCCTCATGGTATGTAAAGTCTCTCCAAAGGAGTAGTCCTTAGGCGGGGAGGCTGATGGAATTGATTCCTCAGCATCATAACCCTCATAAGGGGGTAAAGAATATCCTAGGTCTGAGGAAGAGTGAGGAAATGGACACCTGGTCGGAAGATTCATAGTCTGCATCCTGTCTGGGCCTTTTATCAGGAGGGGGATGGGACCCCCTGATCAGGGTGATTAGGTCTTCAGCCATTTTTAGCATTTGTTTCTTAGGCATGGAAGCCTGTCCTGGAGAGAGTTGCATCTGTCTCTCTGCTTTTAAGGGGGGCTTAGACTTAGCAGAGGATTTAATGGTTAACTGGGTAGGTCTGAAAACACCCTCTGTAGCTGTGAATTGCTCAGCTACTTCGGTTCCCTCTACAGGGTTAGGATCGGAAAGCTGAAAACCTAGTGCGTCCGAAGGCCCAGCTCCACGTGGGAGTCTGAGGCGGTCTGTGGAAGTGGTAGTCAGGGGTTGCGTAGGCGCCTCGCTGAAAACCAGAGGACCGGCAACCAGCCTAGAAGAGGCCTCATCGTCAGTTTTGGGCCTCTGATGCCTGTCCTTGTCTTTGCACTTTTTATGCATTGCGGTAGTCGTAAGTTCCGACGGCATGGTGTAATTGAATTTTCTGCCAAAATAATGTCGGGCAGAATCAAACTGACGTTTAATAGTGCGCTTGTTAAACCTAGCACAAATCCGACAACCGGTGACGTTGTGGTCAGGGCCTAGGCATGGAATACAATAGGAGTGGAAGTCCTTTATGAGGTATTTGCTTCCCACAAGAAATACAGTTATTAACTTTAACTGACATCAGTCTGAGGCAAGAAAAAGTTTCCTCAATGGGGTACTTAGCTTTTTTAGCAGACTTCGGTTCTGGATTCGGAATGAAAATCTCAGGAGTCGACCGGCACTTGCGAACTGCTTCTGCTTCAGGCACCGCGCGGCAAGAAAGACTGAAGAAAATGGCGTTGGCTGCATCTTATATACCCCTGTCGCACTGTCAGGGAGGAGGCAACAGCAACAGACGCCGAACCAAGACTTTGGAACTCAGGCCGACTGGGGAACCGCCTGACGGCAGGATAACCCAAGTGTAATGACTGTAGCAGTGTAACACGAACATCTGCTTCTGCTTCGGGCACCACACGGCAAGAGTCTGATGTAATGGTGTTGGCTGCATGCTTTATAGCCCTGACTACCTGACATCATGGAAGATGAGACAGCAACCGACGCAGGACCCAAGACTTTGATAATCAGGCCAACTGAGGGCTAATGCAAGCAGATAACTCTAATGTGATGACTGCAACAGTGAAACAAGAACACTGTGCATCTCCTCAGCTTGTCTGCTATCACACTGAATTTCTCAGGAATGTGCACTGCTACGAGAAAACGGTTGAATGAGATCTCCCACTGCCACAATGAGCACTTCTCAAAACAAGGGATATGATCCGGTTCCTCCTTGTTTGTTGATGTAATAGACTACTGACATTGTCCGTTTGAACTGCTATCGTCCCCAAAGAGAGCATTCTGAAGGGATTGCAACACTAAAAGCACTGCTCATCTGTAGGACACTGATATGCAAGTTGGCCCCTTTGGGGGACCAACTGCCTTGGACTGTTTCCCCAGAAAATGACCCCACCCTAACTGGGAAGCATCTGTGGTTACTATGGCCTTGGGCTGACGGGGAATGAACGGATGGCCTTGTAGAACCTGGTCTGATTGAATCCACCACTGGAGATCCCTATTGCATGTGTTGGTTACATGCACTGAAACCTGACATGGGTTGGTCAAGAATCCATTACTATGCTGATGGCATCCAGTTTAGAATCCTCACGTAAAATCTGGCTAAAGGTACTAGTGTTATTGTTGCAGACACTGAGCCTAGAGCTTTAAGGACCCAAGTGAACTGAACTCTTGGTACTGCAGATTATTTTTCTGTCCTGTGATCTTATACTCTGAACCCTTGACAGAGGCAATGAGGCTATCATAGACGTTGTGTTGAATACAGTGCTCCTCTAAATTCCAAGTTTTCAGCTGGTTCCAGTTGTGACACTTCATAGTTTATGGTTATCCCCAGATGAGAACATGTCTGGGGAACCAGATCTCTTGCCTTTATTAATTGATGATTGGTTGGGGCAGTAATGAGCCTGCTGTATGGATAAGGAAACACCTCGAATCCATGCAGTCTCAAGTGAGCCATTACTGCCATACATTCGGTAAACACCCTGGGGGCTGTAGTGACACCAAAGGGCAGCAATCTGAATTGCTAACAATTGGCTCCCAAGGCAGAAGCACAAAAACCTTCTGGACTGCATGTTCATCTTTCTGTGATGGTACGCATTCTGAAGATCTATCGAGCACATCCAGTGCCCTTGCCCAGAAAGGGTAGAATGTACTGAACTGTGATCATCCAGAACTTGGTGCATCAAACTGCCTTAAGTTGCTGAGATCCAGAAAGTCTCCAGTCCCAGTTTTCTTTGGCACTAAAAAGAATCTTTAGCAAGTTCCGGATCCTAACTGGTCTGGGGGGACCTCTTCGGATATTGAAGTGCTGCTTGTTCCCTCTGACTGGGTGGAACATCAGGGATTTTTCTTGAAACGGGAGGAGGAAGGGAAAATAGTATTATATAACTTCTGGAAATGATCTTCTGCACCCATGTATCTGTTATTTCTAGCCAGGTTCTCTGGTATAGGGACAGTCAACCCCAGACTGCCTCCAGAGGAGGGCAATCAGGCCTCCTTTCAGAACACTGGAAAGGTCCAGAGAATCTCTGGACCCCTGGTTTTGCGGGCCAGGGCCACTTCTGCCACAGGGGCTACATCTACCATTAGAATTCCCCTCTACCCCTGGGGGAACTTCGTGTGTCCTGGAAAGGTCCCTGGGATTTCTTGAACCACATATTTCAACTGTCTCACTGATTCCTAGAGAAGGAAAAACATATGCCCATGGCAGACAGGGTCTTTACATCCTTCTCACATCTGGACAATGTGTCCCACACTTTGGGGCCAAACAGACACGCTGTCAAAAGGAGCATTGACAGACTTGAAAGGCTTCGCAAAATCAGCACATCCAGGCATGCCTCCTCATAGAAATACATGAACCCACTGCCCTTGAGGTTCCTTTGGCTACATACGAAATAAGCCTCATAGAAGAAATGGAAATAGATTGCAGGGTAGCCAAGTCATCAGGACTGTACATCTTCAGAAACGGATCTTGAGAGGGTATTTGAGAACTCCTTAATCAAATCCCTTTGTATCCTTGGCAAAGTTAGCTGAAGCACAGACATGCTTCCCAAATCTGTCCATCACCCACAATTTCCTACTGGGAGCATGAACAGTGGAACTCTCCTCGGCAAGTTCCTTTTAGTGGCGCCCACCAACCATGGCATAAACAGGCACCCCTTTTTCCCAAAACTGTCTGTCCACAGACGGTTCCATAATTTTATCTGGTCTCCAAGGTATTGGTTAAATAGTGTTGGGATCCTTTCATGCCTGCCGAGAAATCAACTCAGAGCTCATTGGTGAGCAGAGTCCCCCAGGAGGTAGACAGGTCAGTACCAAAGGTCTCCAGGAGTACAGACTCCTCGGACAAATGGCTGCTGGACATCCACCTGACCAGTTTTAAAATTTGAAGGATGTCCTGTGGGGACCCTACGCCTACCTTCAAAGTCTGTATCTTCTGTGATAGATTCCTCTGGGGAGTCCAAGTACTTCCTCTTGCATATCTTCTTAGGGACCTCCTCAGTGGGATGCTCTGGTAAGCCATCAGAAGAAGTCGGGATACCCTGTTGAGAAGCCTGGTGTACCAGTACTGCCTGTCCCTGTGGAAAGGAGGGAGGAGACTCCAATCACAGAGACGTCAAGGCTGCAGACCGAGGATACGAGGTGGTAGGAATGGTCTGTGTTGCTGAGCTAGACAATGCTCTCTCCATAGCCTCAAAGGCAGACCTCCCCAGAGAGGGAGAGTATCTTGGATCTGAAAAGGCAAGCTTTTGAACCATTGTCCGTCCCTGCTCTGAAGATAATCTCCCTGATGCAGAAGCCGGAGCAGAGCTAACCTGTTCTGAGGCACAAATAAAAGCTCTGATAACTTCAGAGTCAACTCCAACACCTCGGCTCCGACATGGAAACCTCTGCTCTGACAGGTCTCTGGATCCGACTGAACCAAAGTGCTTTGAGAAAACTTCAGATCACAGGATAAAGGTATCCATGGATCAGTCAGATGGAGCCAGGTGGCTCAGGATCCAAGGACTCAGACAGGAGTCAGAGAAGGAAAGTACAGTTGTGTACACTTACAATAAATGTAGATGTTAGAGTGTATTCACTGTTGCAGTCATTACATTTGGGTTATCTGCTTGCAGTAGCCCTCAGTCAGCCTGATTAACAAAGTCTTGGGTCCTACGCCGGTTGCTCTCTTCTTCCGTGACGTCAGGTCGCCAGGGGTATAAAACAGGCAGCAGACGTCATTACATCAGTTTTTCTTGCCACAGATGTCAGGTGCCCCCTAATGGGAAGCAATTAAATCTATAAGTATACAAGGTTATACCTCAAACAAAAAAGCAAATACACCAAAAAGCTTTTAAGCATTGAAAAGGAGAGAAGAGGTATAGCCAAACGAAGTCAGGGGGCTGGAGGGAGGGTAACAATGACTGCAGCAGTGAATACACTCGAACATCTACATTTATGGCAAGTGTACACAACTGTACTATGTTCTTTGTGTTACACTGTTGCAGTCATTACATTTGCGTAGATTCCCAAAGCCAAGGATGGGAGGAGGAATTTAGATAGCATTAATGACCAGCTATAAGGCCCTGTAAAACTGCAGTGGCAAAGCCAGCTCTGGATTTAGAGAAAATTGGAAAATGGTAATGCTTGGTGAAAGTATGTACCGACCTCCAGGTAACAGCTTCTAAGGATGTCCCTGGTAGATACGCCTCTGAGAAAGGCTGCAGAGGTACATGCAGCCCTGGATGAGTGGGATCCGATCCCCTGTGGGATAGGTTTTCGGTGGTGCTTATAGCGGAAATGAATGCAATTGCCTATTTGGAGATGGTTTGCTTTGAAATAGCCTTCCCCTCTGTCCCTGCAGCAAATGCCACCAGCAGTTCAGATTTCCTTTGAGGTTTAGACCTGTCCAAGTAGAATCTAAGTTGTCTGTGCACATCTAAGGAGTGCAGTATCCATTCTCCTTTGTTCTGTGGATTAGGAAAGGTAGGCAAATGAATGGACTGATTAAGAGCTACACTGGATACCACCTTGGGCATGAAAGAGGGATTGGTCCTGAGGGACACCCTGTCCACATGAAAGATGATGAAAGGCTCCACTGCCATAAAGGCCTCTAATTCAGATACCCTTCTAGCTGAAGTGATGGCTAAAAGGGAAGCTGTTTTCCAAGAAAGGAATTTTAAATCTGCAGTAGCAGCTGGCTCGAAAGGAGTAAGGGTGAGCTTCTCCAATACAAAGTTAAGCTCCCAGGCTGGAGCTGGAGCTCTCCGTGGCGGTCTTAAATTTTTGGCCCCTCTGAGGAATTGCTTGAGCAGTGGGAGAGAGAAGAGGGGAGGTTCTGTGTTATAATGAGCTGAAATGGCTGAGGCGTGAATTTTTATTAAGGAAAGACAGGCCCTTGTGAAGGATCTCAGTTAAGTATTGTAAAATCTGAGGTAAATTGGGCACTGCTGTGCTCATCCCTTGAGATTGGCTCCAGGCACAGAATCTTTTCCAATTTTCAGCACAAGACTTTCTAGTACTAGGCCTCCTTGCCTCTAAAATGACATCCATCACTGGTTTACGGAGGGATGGTAAAGGAGAGCTTAGGTAATTAGCCAGGCTGCTAGGTTCAGTGTTTGAAGCTGAGGGTGCAGAATCTGGTTCTCCTGCTGAGACAGCAGGGTAGGAGTCTGAGGCAGGTGCCATGGGACCAAAAGTGACCCACTGCACAGGAGGGGGTACCAGTGTTGGCGTGGCCAGGCTGGTGCAATCAAAATCATCCTTGGTTTGTCTTGTTTGACCTTTAGTAGTACTTTGGAGAGCAGAGGAGGAAAGGCATAAACTGATAGTTTTTTTCCAGCTGAAGGACAGAGCATCCACTTTCCAAGCTTGTCTGTGGGGAGTCCTTGTAAAACATTTTCCCAATTGATAGTTCTGGGGGAGGCAAACAGATCTATATCTGGCCTCCTCCATTTGCTTGTCAACATGTTGAAAATCCTTGGTTCCAGTTGCCATTTGTGTGGGTACATGAGGTTTTGGCTTAGTCCAGCTGCCAGTGTACTCAATTTTTTTTGGCAGGAATTGAGCTTGCAGATGCACTTGGTAGCTCAAGGCGGTGTTCCAAAATGCCATGGCTAGTCTGCAGAGGGGATAAGAATGTGTACCCCCCATGCTTATTTATGTACCACATAACAGTGGTGTTTGTCCGTCTTTACCATTAATTTGCCCTGGAAGAATGTGGTCCTTGAAGGCTGTCAGAGCATTCTGTACAGCTAACATTTCTTTAGGACTGATGTGAACGTGCATTTGAATTGGGTTCCATTTGCCCTGAATGCACTTCCCTGCCAGGTGCACCCCCCCCCCCCCATGTATAGTCTGATGGGTCTGTTAGAATTTGGGCGGCAGGGGGTAATGTGAATGGTAGTCCCTTGTTTTGGTGGCAGGCCTCTGCCCACCAAAGGAACTCTATGCGTAGACAATGAATAATAGGAATCATTGCTTTTAGAGCCTGAGAATGTTGACACCATAGGCTTTTTAGATACAGTACAGTTTTGTACCTACCATAAATGTAGATGTCCGAGGTATGCATCTGCAGTCCTAACAAATGGGTTGTCCTGCCTCAGGCAGCCCTTCGGTCGGCCGGATTCCAAAGTCTGGGTCTGGCCTCGGCTGATGTCGCACTTCACCCGACGTCATAGCTGCTGTGAATTGTGTATAAAGGCATCAGCAGACGCCATTTTCCTCAGTGTTTCTTGCCCCAGATGCCAGGTGCCCTCTAGGAAGGCTAAATTTGGATAAATGTAAATGATTCCAAATAGTAGAGAAACAAAAATAAACATGTATATACATATATACAAACAAATACACCATAATAGATTCCCCCAGCTAGCTACAAGATGGGCAAATACCCTAGGAGTACCACAGAGGGGAAGGAGGGTGGGTAATCCTGACTGCAGATGCATACCTCTCGGACATCTACATTTATGGTAGGTACAAAACTGTACTATGTCCTTCAAGGATGCATCTGCAGTCCTAACAAATGGGTAGAATACCATAGCCAAACTGGGGGAGGAGGCACTAAGATGATTATGGTGTAGTTAAGATTACTTGCAACAGCAGTTGCAAAACCTGCTCGGGATCTGGAGTATAAAGGTAGATTATAATGCTTGGCAAATGCATGCACGGAGCTCCAAGTTGCAGCTTCTAAAATGTCTTTGGTAGCCACTCCTCGTAAGAAAGCTGTAGTAGTGGCTGTAGCCCTTGTGGAGTGAGGTCTGATGTCTTTTGGAGTTGTCTTTCCATGAAAAGAGTAACAAAATCTAATGCAATTCCCTATCCATTTTGAGATTGTCTGTTTTGAAATTGTTTTTCCTTCCATTCCTGTTGCATATGCTACCAGAAGCTGGTCAGTTTTTCTATTGTTCTTGGTTCTGTCCAGATAGTAGCGCAATTGCCTGTGCACATCCAAGGTATGTAGTAGTCTTTCCCCCCTGTTCTGTGGGTTGGGGAAGAATGTTGGTAGGTGGATTGCTTGGTTCAATGATACCCTGGAGACCACTTTTGGCATAAAAGTAGGGTTAGTTCTCAAGGACACTATCCTGATGGAAGATAAGGAAGGGCTGTACTGCCATTAATGCCTTAATTCAGAAACCCTTCTTGCTGAAGTGATTGCAAGCATGAAAGCAGTTTTCCAAGATAAGTACTGTAATTCTGCTGTTGCTGCTGGTTCGAAAGGGGGAAGTGTTAACTTTTCCAGCACAAAGTTAAGGTCCCATGTAGGCAAAGGTGGCTTCCTTGGAGGCTTTACGTTTTTAATTCCTCTCAGAAACTGCCTGAGTAGAGGATGAGAGAAGACTGGAGGATCCATGTTGTATTCTGCTGAAATTGCTGATGCATGAATCTTAATGGAGTAGTAAGACAGGCCATTGTGGAAATGTTCTGCTAAATATTCCAGGATGTTAGCTATGTTTGCTAATGATACATTTTCTCCTTTTGCTGTACTCCAAATGAGGTATCTTTTCCATTTGGCTGAATAAGTCCTCCTTGTGGAGGGTCTGCGAGCCTCCAGGATAATGTCTTTAACCCTCTGAGATAAATCTGGGTTATTCTGTTTTATGTAATATTCCAAGCAGCTAGCTGCAGTGTTTTCAAGTTTGGATGTAGGAACTTGAAGTTGTTCTGTGTTAGCAGTAAAGGAACTACAGGTAGAGGCCATGCGTGTGTCCGAGACATACTCCTCAGTAGCGGGTACCAATGCTGCCTCGGCCAGTCTGGAGCTATCAGGATGATCTTTGGGTGATCTTCTTTGATCTTCAGTAGCACTTTGTGCATCAAAGGAAGAGGTGGGAATGCATATGCTGTCAGGTTTTCCCAACTGAAGGAGAGGGAGTCCACCTTCCAAGCAAGTGGGTGGTATGTCCTTGTGCAGAATTTCCTCAGTTGGTGGTTGTGTGGGGATGCGAACAGGTCTATTTCTGGTAGTCCCCATTTCTTTGTAATGGATTTGAAGATGTCTGGATGCAGCATCCATTCGTGGGCATCCGTGGTAGTTCTGCTTAAGGTGTCTGCTAGTATATTTTCTTTTCCTGGCACAAATATGGCCTGGAGCTGAATGTTGAGGTTCAGGGCCACATTCCACAGGTCCATTACCATCCGGCATAGAGGATACGAGTGTGTGCCTCCTTGTTTGTTGATATACCACATGACTGTGGTGTTGTCCGTCCTTATCAGCAAATGACCCTGTTGAAGAAACGGTCTGAATGTCTGAATTGCCTGTTTCACTGCCAGCATCTCTTTTTGATTTATGTGAAGGTTCAGCTGGTCTTGTGTCCATAGGCCTTGTATACACTTGTCCACCATGTGGGCCCCCCAACCGAGGTCTGAGGCGTCTGTGGTGATAGTCTGGCTTGGGAGAGGCTTGTGGAAAGGCAGTCCTCTGTTCAACTGACAGGCCTGAACCCACCACAGGAATTCTTGCTTCAGGCATGGAATTATTGGAATCTGGGCTTCTAGACTGTGCTTGTGTTGAGACCATAAATTCCTTAGGTACCATTGCAACTTCCTCATATGGAATTGATTCCTGGCATGTGGAATCAATATTATACAGGATGCCATGTAACCCAGGGCTTGCAGGACTTTCCTTGCTGTAAGCTGGTTCTGTGTTGTTAATGCCATGAAATAGAGTGGTAGTTGCTTTTGCTTTTCTGCTGTGAGAAATGCCATCTGATTTGAAGTGTCCAGTTCTGCACCCAAGAATGTTATACTTTGGGATGGTACCAGCCTTGACTTTTTCATGTTGACTGTGTATCCCAGGGCTTGCAGTAATTGTATAACCTTTCCCAAATCTTTTGTTAATTTGGTCTTGTTGTCCGCTTGTATTAGGCAGTCGTCCAGGTATGGATAAATCTGAATTCCCTGAAGCCTGCAATGAGCAATTACTGATGCCAGGCATTTCGTGAAGACTCTGGGCGCAGTAGATAAGCCAAAAGGCAATGCTGAGAATTGATAATGCTCTGATCCTGCAAGAAATCTGAGGTATCTTCTGCAATCTGGTCGTATAGGGACGTGCAGGTATGCCTCCTTGAGATCTAGAGTCACCAGCCAAGATTCCTTGCCCAGCATGGGAAGAAGTTGCTGTAGGGTCAGCATTTTGAATTTTGGAACAATAAGATATGTGTTCAGAGCGGACAGGTCGAGAATAGGTCTCCATTGGTTTTCTTTCCTTGGTACCAGGAAAAGTCTGGAGTAAAATCCTTGTCCTTGTTCCATAGACTGTACCTTTTCTATAGCTCTCATCCTTAGTAAGTGGTTGATTTGTCCTAGAGCGTTTGTTTTTTGGTTTGGTGGTAGGTTTGGCATTCCTCTCTTTTTTGGTAGAGTGTGGAAGTGAAACCTGTAGCCTTTGTCTATTGTCTGTAAAATCCATTTGTCTCCTGTAATATAATGCCAGTTTACGGAAAATAAGGCTAGCTTTCTAAGGGTGCTTCCAGTTGTTCCCTGGTAGGCGGTATCAGAGTCAAGTCATTGTGTCTGTCCTGTGGAAGTGGTAGTAGCTGGATCTGTGGCAGTACTTCTCTGGTTGTTAGGCTGCCACTGGCGTCCCTGTAGGCACCTCTGGATTGGCCTCTGCCTCTTGGGCCTATTTCTGCCCCTCTGTGCTCTGGAGGTGTCTGGAAAGGACCAATTCTTCGAAGGCCAATTTCTACTAAACCTCGGAGGCTGGACCTGTAAGAAATCCTTGACTGTTTGGACAGATTTTGCTTTTCTTCCACCTTCTTTAGCACTTGCTGTGCAGGGGAGCCAAACAAACTTTGTTTCTCCATGGGAGCATCTAGGAGCTTTGACTTTACATGGTCTGGTAAGGATTGCTCTTTTAACCATGCATGTCTTCTGATCACTGTACCAGTCATAGCTGATCTAAAGGAAGCCTCCAGTGCATCATAGCCGCATTTTAAGGAATGATTACTGACCTGCTGAGTGTTATGTACCAAATCCTGAAGGGACTTACGGTCTATAGGTTCAGGAGAGGACAGTTTTTTATTTAGCTGGTCTAACAAAAATTCCTGATACTGAATCATGTGGAATTGACAGTTTAAGGCCCTAGCCGAAAGAGTAGCAGAAGTATAAACTTTTTTACCCAATCTCTAATGCCCTAGATTCTCTTTCAGAGGGGAGGGGTTTTTTGGCAGAGGCAGCTGCTACAGCTTTGGGGCCCTGTGAAATAGTTTCAGGATCTGCAATAGGAGCCTTATACAAGTGAAAGTGTGTGTCCGGGACCCTATAATATCTGTCGGGCTTAGTAGGGGCCGGGGGTAGAGAGTCAGGGGCAGTACAAGCATCATTAAATGCATCATCCACAACTGTTAGTACTGGAGGAATGGCTAAAGGCCTGTGCTGTGGTAAATGTAAAAAGGTCCTTAGCCTTTTCCTTGAATCTGAAAAGTCCTGGCCCTGCCATTAAAATTGCTCTCATAGCATGCAGGGTTTCCCCAAAAGAAAATTCCTCAGGAGGAGAGGCAGAAGGAATGGAGTCTTCTGCATCAGAGTCCTCATATGGAGAATAAGGGCCTTCTGGAGGATTTGAGTTTTCTGAATCATCCGAGGAATAATCAGTTGAAACTGGCTCAGGGGGCTCTGCTCTAGGCCTCTTCTCTGAAGGGGGTTGAGAGGCCCTGTCAGGGTGAGGTTGGGATCCCCTGATCAAGGAAATGAGATCCTCAGCCAGGCTGAGCATTTGGGAACTAGAGGTAGGCCTATGTGAGGGGGTTTTAGCAGGCAAGGCCTTAGAAGTTTTAGCTGCTTTAGCCCTGGAAAAAGCCTTGATAGACATAGATGCAGGGGGCCTAGCAGCTCCATGTGCAGGAGTAGATACGTCTAAAGGAATAGTATCTGATAAATCCTGGGAACCTGCTACAGCAGGGGAAATTTCAGTAGCAGATTCAGCCATGCTGTGTGAGGCCTCGGCTATAGGAGGTATGCTTCGGAAGGAAGAACCGTGGACTCTGTTTCAGCCGAAACAGAGACACTCGCGGTTGGCTTAACCGTGGTTTCGGCCGAAACCGCAGACCGCGAGTGTCGGTCCTTTTCCTTACGCTTTTTAGCTAATTGTGAAGTCAGAGTCTCCGACGGCATTTTGTAAGCAAAAGCGGGGCCGAAAAACTCCTCTGCAAACTTCGACCGACGTCTAAGTGTCCGTCAGTTGAAGGAAGCACAGGCTAGACAAGCTGCTACGTTGTGGTCTGGGCCTAAGCAAGGAAGGCAGTAAGAGTGGAAATCCTTATGAGGTATTTGTTTCCCACAAGTTAAACAGTTATTTACTTTTTCTGACATCGGCTGAGGCAAGAAAGAGTCCCCACGGGTACTTAGCTTTTTAGAAGTCTTCGGTAGTAGTAATCTCTGGATCTGACCGACCGGCACTTGCGAACAGCTTCTGCTTCGGGCACCGCGTGGCAAGAAAGACTGAGGAAAATGGCGTCGGCTGATGCCTTTATACCCAATTCACAGCAGCTATGACGTCGGGTGAAGTGCGACATCAGCCGAGGCCAGACCCAGACTTTGGAATCCGGCCGACCGAAGGGCTGCCTGAGGCAGGACAACCCATTTGTTAGGACTGCAGATGCATCCTTGAAGGACATCATTGTAGTTTCCTCATATGCAGTCTTGCATATGGAAGTAGAAGAATGCAGGAGGCTATGAACCCCAAGGTTTTTAGTACTTGCCTTGCAGATAGCAGGGTTTTTGTGACCACTTGTTTGAAGTAGGTTGTCAAGTGAATTTGTTTCTCTTGTGTGAGGAAAGCCATCTGGGAAGTTGTATTCAACTTGCTCCCAGGAATATAATTTGTTGACAGGATACCAGGTGTGACTTCTTTTCATTTATGGTGTACCCCAGACAAGTTAGCACCCTCTGTACAAAAGCCAGATGATTCAAAAGTATATCCTAGTTTTCTGCCAGAATTAGACAATCGGCCAGGTATTGGTATATTTGAATATTTCTTTGCCTGCAAAATGCAATGACTGGAGCTAGGCACTTTGTGAATACCCTGGGCGCAGTAGATAAGCCAAAGGGCAGTGCAGAGAACTGATAGTGCGTGTAGCCTGCTTTGAAGCATAGGTATCTTCTGCAAGATTCCCCGATTGGGATGCGCAGGTATCCTTACTTTAAATTTAGTGTTGCCAACCAGGCATCTTTGCTTAGCAGAGGAAGCAACTGGCAAAGAGTCAGCATCTTGAATTTTTGAATCACCAAAAAGGTGTTTAGAGTAGGCAGGTCCAGGATAGGATGCCATAAATGGTCTTTTCTGGGTACCAGGAAAAATCTCGAGTAGAAAACCTTGTCCCTTTTTCTCCTAGTACCAACTGAATAGCCCCCTATGCTTATAAGAGTACTTGCTTTTGGTCCTTTGCCCACTGCATTGGAGGTAGATCCAGCCAACCGCTTGGAGTTGGTGACGTGTGGTAGTGAAATCTGTATCCTTGGGGCACTGTTTAAAACCCATTTGTTCTGGGTAATGAGTCCCCAGTTCTTTGCTTGAAGCGCAATCTTTCCTCCCAAACGGGCAATCAGTTGAAAAGTGCTTGGAAGTTTCAAAAAGAAGTCATTCAGACAGTTTACCATAGGGGGGAGGGTTTTATTACTCCAAAATTTGGAAGTGGAGGCCTCTCCCACTGCTTAGTCCTGTGCGTCCCCTGGGACTGAAGCCTGGGTACTCTGCTGGATCTGGGTTTGGACTGTGAAAGTCTGGAAGAGGCAGGAAAGGACCAATTCTTAGAAGGCCAATGCCTACTAAATCTTGGCAGTTGTACTTATAAAAAGTCTAACAGTTTGCATAGATTTAGCTTTTTTCTCCATCTTTTTAAGAACTTCTGCCTTGTTGCCAAACAGGTGGCCCTGATTTAAGGGAGCATCCAGTAATTCCACTTTAACACCATCTGGCAAGGATTGTTCCTTAAGCCAAGCATGCCTTCTAAGTTACCGCAGCCCTGCAAGATGCCTCTAGTGAATCAAAACCACATTACAATGTATGCTTACTAACTTGTTCAGCACAATACATAGAATCCTGTAAATCCTTATTTTCAGCACAATTGGGAATCATTTTCTGTTTAAGCAATCCAATAATATGCAGCTGATACTTTAACATATGAAACTGGCAATTCAAGGCCCTAATCGCCCTGGAGTCTCTATCAGAGGGGGTAGGATTTTTGGCAGTAGTAGCTTTAATGCCTTGGGTCCCTGTGAAATGGTTTCAAGATCCGCAGTAGGATTTTTGAAAAGGAACTTGCGAGAGTCAGGAACCCTGTAACCTTGTTACAGAAAAGACTTAGTTTTATTCCTACAGCTGCTGATGACATTGTAACTGCTCTTACATAGGTTCATAGGTTTATACTAGGCTATCTGCCCCTAAGGCATTTATAAGCCTAGCCCAAATTTTTGTGGCTTGCGCCACCCCTTATATGAAAAAATACTGTGCCCATTAGTTTGTTGTGCCTCTGTCCAGCAGTGACAGAGATGATTCCCGGGGTAAACCTACGATCTCCCATCTACAGGTCAAGATTTCTCTTGAACAGAGCCAGCGAGGTGCTCTGCCTCACATGGACCGGGATTTTATTCCACAGCATAGGGAGTCTGAGTGATAAATCTATCCCTCCAGCACGTCCTATTTATATCCCTGCTAAGGTTTAAGTCGCTTGCTCTAGTGGTTTTGGTGGATTTGGATTTTTTGAGGTGGAGCATGTCCATTAATTCCGGGTTGGACATGGCCTTGTAGGTCAGGCACGTCACCTCTGAGCAGATGGTATGCGACTGAATAGAGCTGGAGTTTCTTCAATCTGGCAGCATATGACAGATTTTGGAGTCCCTTTATCCTTTTGGTGAGGAACTTTTGGGGTCTCTCCAATTGCTGCAGATGTCAGGTGAGATACATCCCGAATGGGGCATTGTACTCGATCATTGGTCTGATAAGTGAAGAGTACAGGGGAACAATGACCTCACTAGATCTGGATGTGAATCCATTCATGATCAGGTGGGCAATGTAGAAGGTCTTTCTAACCACTTTAGCAACATGAGTGTCAAAAGAAAGGCCACTGTCAACCTGGGTCCCCAGGTCCCTGATAACCTCTTCTGTGCTTAGTGGATTGCTACCTATATGGTAGCTTGGGGTTACCTTGTATTTCCCAAAGGGTATGACTATACATTTTTTGGCGTTTAACTTCAGGCCATGGCTCTGGCACCAGCTATCTGTTTTCGTGCGTCCCTTCTGAAGGATATCCGTGCCCGATGCACTTTCCACTATGGCGCCCAGTTTGCAGTCGTCTGCAAACTTTGTCAGCCAAAGTCCTCCCATGTTGGCCTGTACTTCTGAGAAGTAGATGCCGAACAATAGGGGGCCAAGGACCGAGCCCTGTGGGACACCACTTGTGACCGGCTTGGAGTCTGACATAGCGCCAGCAACTCTAACCCTGTGGGTTCTGTCCTTAAGCCAGTTTGCAACCCATCTTGTGACATATGGGTTTACATTTAAGCTGGTAAGTTTTTCTACAATACCGAGTGGGGTATTGTGTCAAAGCCTTTGCAAGGTCAAGGTAGGCTGTATGGACTGCCTTTCCCTCATCAATGGCCTTGGTGACTGTTTCGAAGAAGTCGACCAAGTTCAAAAGGCATGATCTTCCCTTGAAGCCAAACTGGGTCGGGTCCAATGTCTGCAAGTCCCCTATATCTTTGTTTATGAGCTCCATTATGATCCTCTCCATAGCTTTGCAGACTAGACTTGTTAAGCTTATGGGGTGGTAATTACCAGGGTCCATAGAGGCACCGCCTTTGTGGAGTGGGACCACAGTTGCCGTACGCCACTCCTTGGGCACGTATCCTGTGGTAAGGCTGAGATTAAACAGCTGCCTTATGTGCGGGTTTAATTCCTCATTTAGCTCGTGTAGCACACAGCCAGGGACACCATCCGGTCCCATTGATGCTGTGTTTTTAACTTTAGAGAGAGCAGCTTTCACCTGCGCATTTGAGATGTCTGGGAGGCTACACTCTGCTGGGATAGTTATCTCTCCTTTAGGGGGGGAGAGGGGGATGAAGTTTGCACTGAACCTGTCTGCCAGTATGTTGGCAATGTCTGTGGGTGCAGTGATTTTTGTACCATTTTGGACTAATTCTGAGCATATCTGGGAGTTTCCACCCAGGTTCCTAACATAGCTGAAAAAGGCCTTATGATTGTCCTTTGAATCCATGGCAATTTTTCTCTCAAAATTGGCCTTAGTTGATTTTATGAGTGCTCGTATTTTTTTTACTAATAATGATCAGGGGAGACTTCCCTTTTATGGATTTTGTTCTATCATGTAATAGCTTTCTCCTCTTATTGTAAAGTTTGTTAATGGCTGGGGTCCACCAGACTGGACGTTTGCCCTTTGTGGAAAGAGTCTTGGTTTTATTTGGGATTGCCTGATCCATGCAGTCCTGGAGGTGTTCATAGAAGGCATTCGTAAGGGCTTCCACAGCTTGGGTTGTGGTTTCCACTGGCTCAGGGGCCTTGAAGGATACCACACCAGTCTTGAGTAGTGTGAAGTTTGCTTTAGAGAAGTTCTTCACTGTGGTCTTTTTTGTTTGGGGTGGGGACGGGATGTGGATTTCCAGTGAGATTAGTTTACGATCAGATCTCACCAATGAGGGATATACTTCCGGTGTGGAGCATTTTGGCCCCATGTTTAGGATAATGAGATCTAGTATATTTTCTCCTCTCGTGGGAACAGTGACTAGCTGTTCCATGGCATTTGAATTTATGAACTCCAGGAACCGTTGGGCTAGAAAGTTAGGGCTTGAGTAATGTTCCCAGTCTATATTCGGGTAGTTGAAGTCACCCAATATGATGGTGTTTGGAGATACATTTATACCCTCCAGTGTCTTCAGGAAGGCTGTGTGGGGTTCCTGAGTTTGAGAGGGTGGCCTGTAGCATGCTACAATTTGTAGAGCAGTTTTGCCTATGGTTAGTTGCACCTGGATGGTTTCCGAAGCTTCGTGCGTTGCCACCAACCTGGAGGTGTGGGTATTCTTTATGAATATGGATACACCCCCTCCTTTTGTGGTGTGGTCCGGGTTTTGGGGCCGGAACGCATGATATGAGGTAAAACCTAAGTGCCGGGTGCTCTCAGGAGCCTTGAACAAGGTTTCAGTTACAGCACAGACATCGATGTTCTCCATACTGAGAAGGGCCTCGAGTGCGTGCATTTTGAGATTTAGACTTCTGGCATTGAGCAGCATTACCCTCAGTTTCTTCCCATTTTTGTTTTCTAGGGTGGTAGGTTTAGAATTTGAGCCTTGCCTAAAAAAGGCACTGTGGGTGGCAAGAGCCTTAGCCAATATCCGGAATCCCAGGGGTGACAGGTGCAAGCCGTCCCTTGCGAAGCAGCGTGGCTTGTCAAGCATGTCATCCCAGGCAGACAGACACTGGATCCCCTTTGAATGACACGACATTAAGCCAATTGTTAAAGCTGATCATCTTGTCTCTATATTGTGGCATCATTCTTGGTGAAGGAATGATACTGCTCAGGGTCAGGGTCATACCTGCCTGGGCTACATAATCAGAGAACTCCTCTGTCTCTTTTCATGTAGTCCAGGGAGGTACATCTCAGGTCGTTCACACCAGCATGGACAATGACTGTCATATTTGTACTTGCCGTGGAGTGGCCCGAGTGCTTGTGTTATGTGGCGGATTCTAGTGCCAGATAGGCAGCTTACTGTGACCCTCCTTGTTCAGCCTGGTGAGTGGGACGTCTGCTGTTTAGGTAAATTTTTACTCAGAGCCTCAGAGTATGTCTTTGTGTGTTTATGTGTTTGATTCAGTGGTGTGGTAGCATTATGTGAGGCTGGTTTTGTGGTGTGTGTATAGTTGCCTTCTCCTCCTGTCTGGTCTTGCCAGTCCTGAGTTGAGAGAGCTCAGCCTCCAGTTTGGCTAAATAGCTGCATCTCTTGCAAGTATTTGGGTTATGTGGGAGGAGGAGAGGGTTGTCTGTGTACATGAGGCAGTTATAACATTGCCTCAAGATTCCCAGATTCACCAGCTGGACCGGAGAGGAGATTGACAACTGACCTTTGGACATGCTAGAATAATATTGGGAATTCCTTAATAATTGAAAACAAGGGCCAGTGGGGAGTGAGGGTGTAGTGCTTTTAATTTTTAGTGCTGACTTATATAATTGCTTTAGTGAGCAAGTGCCAGGTAACTTGAGTGCAATGTGTTACAAGTAACTAAATGCAAAAACGACAAACAGTAACTTTCTTTCAAGTGAAACAAGGAAATAAGTACAGTAAGCAATGCAGATATCGCTAGTGATCCACAGAAGCGCTGAGAAGCCGCGTATTAGGTGGAATTAGCTTCCAGGGAAACAAGCATATAAACAAAGCTAGATTCAGCAGGCCTGGATCTAGTCTATGCTAGAGCAAACAAGGTGTACCAATTTCAGTAAGATGCAGTTCAAATATTCAGGCACCATAAACCTTTAACCAGAAATTCCCAGCTCAGAAGGGCTGAGTCCAGCCTCTTCTCCCACAAGAGTGCAGACCACGAACCTTCTTAATGTAAAATAACTGGCCTGAAGCCCAAGTGCCTAAACCAGAACTAATACACTTGGACACTGGGCTCTCAATCAGCAGTTCCCAACTTAGAAGGATGAAAGCTACCTGTCCTGCCACCACAGTGCTTGCCACAAACCTTCCTAATGTAAAACAACTGGTCTGAAGCCCAAGTGCTTAATCCAAAAGACTTAGAATGATAGCTACACTTTTATCAAGTTACAACCAAGCAGTAATAAATACAATTGAATACTTTAGAGAATGTCTGGATTAGTGCTCAAGTTGCACAAACAAAGCTAGATCCAGCAGGCCCGAATCCAGTCTATGCCACAGCAAACAAGGCGCACCAACTTCAGTAAGAAGCAGTTCAGATATGCATGCACTATAAGCCTTTAACCAGAAATTCCCAGCTCAGAAGGGCAGAGTCCAGCCTCTCCTCCCACAAGAGTGCAGACCACGAACCCTCTTAATGTAAAATAACTGGCCTGAAAGCCCAAGTGCTTAAACCAGAATTAATAAACTTTTAGAACAGACACTGAGCCCTCACAATCAGCAGTTCCCAACCTAGAAGGATGTAAGCTACCTGTTCTGCCACAACAGTGCAGACCACAAACCCTCTCAGTGCAAAACAACTGGTCAGAAGCCCAAGTGTTTAAACCAAAAGGCTTAGAGATTTGAAGCAGTTTGTCAGAAGTGTTAACTTAAAAATATTATTTAAAGATTCTACTTCACATCAATCTATTTACTGTAAGAGGAAAAGTACTTTCATACCTATCAGTTTGCCTGTTCTCACGGCTTTTCATGACCTTTGTGAAGTTGAACTTAGAAATTTATATTCCAATGTTAAAAAAAGAAAATGTTTTAATCTTAGTTATGAGTTCTTAGCTCTTAAATCTTTAGAGATGGATACCACCATTGTTATAAAGCAGGCCGATAAAGGGGGCTCTGTGGTTCTAATGAATCGTATGGAATATCTGAAAGCTATGTATCTACTTGCTTGATCATGGGAACGCTTTTAAGTGCATCTCTTTTTTAGACATCAAGAAGTGTATTAGTAAGGTTATGTTTATATATGACCTTCAGGTCAATGGAAACATTGATCTTGATCTTTTTCACTTCTTTACTGTACCTTGCCCAGTTGTTCCACAACTTTATGGGCTGCCTAAGATACAAAAGTCCTTGCACAATCCCCCTATGCGACCAATCGTATCTGGCAATGGTTGGTTGACAGAACCAATTTCCATCTACTTAGAGAAGCAATTACATCCTTTTTTGTTAGACTGTGAGAATGTGTTAAAAGATGCGACAGATTTTATACTGAAATTTAGGAAACAGTACAATAGTCTGTGTTACTGCGTTATCTCAGGGTGAATATTTGTTACCCTTGACATTTCATCTTTGTTCACAGTTATTCCTTACGATTTTGGAATTGAGGCTATTGGAGAATTTTTGACTGGCACGGCCAGTATGCCTGCCAGACAAATAGAGAATATTTGTTCCTTATTAGACTTGCTTCTCACTACGAATGCTTTTTGTTTGATCAGTATTTCTTGCAACTCACTGGTGTAGCAATGGGTACATCTGTGGCTAATACTTACGCCAATTTGGTTCTTCATCAGTGGGGAAACCAAATATGTATGTAGTGATGCTAATTTGTTAAACTACGTCTGCTTTTATCAGCATTTTGTTGATTGCTTCCTTGTTTGGAAGGGATCATTTAGTGATTTATGTACCTATTCAGATTATTTGAATGGTACAACTACTTTTTTGAAGTTTAAAATTATATATTCTGAAACCAGTATTACTTCTTTGGATTTATGTATAGAGTTGAAAGAGGGCTTGATATGTACGAGTATACACAAGAAAGAAGTACATGCTGGTAGACACCTTCATAAGAACAGCATGCATGCTCCCCATATCTTTAAAGGGATAGTAACTGCGCAATTTAGTAGAGCCAGTCGGCTCAATACAGATGGCGTCTTTCTAACACAGCTTGAGGACATGAAGACGGACTTTTTGCACAGTGGTTACGACTCAACACTAATTTTGTGACTTAGTGGATAAAACTAAGAGACAGGATTGTGTCACAAACCAATTTTTAGTATGATAAATGAATCTGATAAACATGTGCATAGGGAAATTGACATGAGGAGCTCAACTAGAGTTATGTATGTGACAACGTTTAATATTAATACCCAGGCGGTTAAGCATATTATTGAGAATTGGGTAATTTTTATGGCATCGCCTGATGTTAGGTATGTGCTAGATTCTAAACCCTGTTTTTCCTATAGGAATATGAGAAACCTGAGAAATAAATTATGTTACAAAGATTTTAGTTGTAAACGTACCCTCCAATTAAGTACATGGGTGGGCACATTTTGTTGTATGGACCGCACTTGTGTTGATATTTTAGGTAAAGGTAGTGACATTTATATTCACCCTGTCACTGGACGTGTCTAAGCTATTTGCTAACTGCACTAGCACTAATGTGGTTTATCTAGCTACTTGTCTTCAATGTGCTTCATTTTATGTGGGGAAGACCATGAGAAGATTAAAAGATCGCATCACTGAACACAAGTCTGAGATTAGGAGGAACAATGATAAGAACGCACTTTGTAAACACATTTTGCTTTGTGGTAGTGCTAAGTTTATGTTTAGGGTTACAGACACGATCCATATGTCCTTGAGAGGTGGTGACATCAATAATCTTTTAGAAGTTAAAGAATGAGTTGCTTTTGAGGCTAGTTGCTGATCATCCACCTGGTCCTGTCACTTTAAAGCCTGTATTAGTGAAGATACAGCAGAATAAATTGATTTTATATATATATTTTTTTTTTTTTTTTTTTTTTTTTTTACTTTTTTTACTTATTTTTCACGTTTTTGTACATGGTTTTATATATATTGTTTATTCATTTTATGACTTTTTTGTGATTTTATATATTGCTTTTGTCATCTGATCAGCTGGTTGCGATCATGTGACCTTCTTTGGCTCCTATTTAAATCTGATTGTTGTGACTTTGAATTTGTATTTAGCATTGAGGAAGGATGTAGACCCAAAAGCTTTGCTGTTTTTTGCATTAAAAGTTTCTCAACGTTGGAGTTTCCTGTTGTTGCTTTGTTTCCAGTTTTACAGTGGGTACTTGCTTTGGACCCTGTAATATCTATCAGGTTTTCTGGAAGCAGGAGGTAAAGCGTCAGGTGCTGGGCAGGAGTAAGAAATCCCTAAGCCTCTTTTCAGAATCAGAGAAATCCTGACTTTACCAACGAAAAAGCTCCCTGAGAGTATGCAAGGTTTCACCAAAAGAGAAATCCCTCTGGGGGGGCAGAGGGAATACAGTCCTCAGCATCAGAATCCTCATAGGTAGATGAGGGTAAATCCTGGTCATCAGAGGAAACCGAAATATCAGAATCCTGGTCAGAAGTATCATAAGCAAACTCTGTCCTAGGTCTCAGAGGGGGAAGGTTGGCTTCCCCCGATTAAAGTAATAAGGTCTTCAGCCATTTTTATCATTTGTTCTTTAGGCATAAAAGCCTGACAATGCGGTCTGGGTGTCTGTTTTCTAAGCATGGTTCGAGTTTTAGGCCTCAAAGAAGAAGATGGCACCGGTTTAATATGCAAGTTGTTGTTGTGTCTTTCGGCTTTTCCCGGTTAGGGGTCGCCACAGCGGAACTCCGGTCCGCTAATGATTGGCAGTAGATTTTTACGTGCCGAGTTGCCAGCCCTGACGCACAACCTTCAACGAAGGTACACCCATTCACTCATGTCTCCACACAGAAGACGCTCTAGCTGAGAATCGAACAGGACTACGTCTTACTATGAGGCGACAACGCTACCGCAGCACCACCACCGCAGTACACTGGTTTAATATGCAAGTCAGTAGGCCTAAATATATCCTCAGAAGCCGGTGCCTGCATAGAGCCTCCGGACCCCATCCAAGAGAGTGACATCCACAGGTTCCACAGTTGAAGCATCTCGCAGCATACCGGACTCAGAATGGGTCTCAGTATTGGCCTGCGAATCTAAAGTAGCGAGTATCAGGGGCTGCGAAAGCACTTCACTGAGTAATGGAGAACTGCGAGGCCTGTTTCTGTCTATCTTTGCATTTTTTTGGAATGTTGGTAGTCGGATGGCTTACCGAAGATATCAGGATAATTGAACAGGGCACCAGAAAATTTAGAAGTGCAAATATACAGATGGGTAGTTTGTGGTTTAAATAAGGCACAAAACAGACAGCGAGGTACATCATGGTCAGGGCCCAGGCAAGGAATACAGTACAAATGAAAATCTCTATGAGAGTATTTGCTTTCCACAAGAAATGCAATTTACTTTTACTGACACCTGTTTAGAGCAAGAAAAAGTTTCCTCAATGGGGTAACTTGGCTTTTAGTTGACGACTTCGATTCTGAAACTCGAAAACGAAAATTTCAGGAGTCGGCCAACCGGCACTTGCAAACTGCTTATGCTTCGGGCACCACACGGCAAGAAAGACGGATGTAATGACTTCCGCTGCATGTTTTATACCCCTGACGTCATGGAAAAAGAGACAACAGATGTAGGACCCAAGACTTTCTTAATCAGGCTGACTGAAAGCTACTGCAAGCAGATAACCCAAATTTAATGACTGCAACAGTGAAACACGAAGAAAAAAGTTATGCACTCACCATAAAGTACAGTTTTGTACCTACCATAAATGTAGATGTTCGAAGATCCACATTGCTGCAGTCCTTACATATGGGTAGTCCGCTGTCCTCGGTCGGCCCGAATACCAAAGTATTAGGCTGACGTCGGTCAAGGCGCTTAAAACTGACATCAGGACGTCAGGGTACAAAAGCGCATGACCGACGTCATTTCCTCAGTCTTTTCTTGCCCCAGATGTCAGAAGGCCCTAACAAGAAAGGCCAAAGCCAAAAACAAGCAAAACCTAACCAACCACCCGTGCACTAACCATATTTACAATATGTACAACACAAACCACACCACCACCTTCAACAACAGAGGGAAGGAGGGAGGGTATTGGACTGCAGCAATGTGGATCTTGAACATCTACATTTATGGTAGGTACAAAACTGTACTATGTTCTTCATCTCACATTGCTGCAGTCCTTACATATGGGTAGAATCCCAAAGCAGAGGTAAGGGAGGATGGCAAAACTATAAAGCATTAGGAGCTGCCAACATGCCTTGTAAAATTGCAGTTGCAAATCCAGCCCTAGATTTCGAGTAAAGTGGAAGGTGGTAATGCTTAGAGAAAGTATGCACTGAACTCCAAGTAGCTGCTTCCAAAATATCTTTAGTAGCCACCCCCCTTAAAAAAGCTGTAGAAGTGGCAGTAGCCCTAGTGGAATGAGGCCTAATCCCAGCTGGAATCTCCTTACCATGATGGGAATAACACAAAGCAATACAAAAACCAATCCACTTAGAAATAGTTTGTTTTGAAACAGGTTTGCCCTGAGAACCCAAAGCAAAAGAAACAAACTGCTGCTGAGACTGCCTGAACCCTTTAGTTCTGCTCAAATAATATCGCAACTGTCTGTGTATATCCAAAGTGTGCAAAATCCTTTCCCCTTTATTTTGGGGTTTGCATAAAAGTAGGCAAATGAATAGTTTGGTTTAAAGCCACACTAGAAACCACTTTAGGCATAAAAGAAGGGTTAGTACGCAAAGACACCCTATCCTTGTGGAAAATTAAGAAAGGCTCAACTGCCATAAGGGCCTGTAATTCAGAAACCCTTCTCGCAGAGGTAATGGCCAACAAAAAAGCAGTCTTCCAAGATAAATATTTCAACTCTGCCGATGCTGCAGGCTCAAAAGGTTGTAGAGTGAGTTTCTCCAACACAAAATTGAGATCCCAAGCAGGAGTAGGAGCTCTACGTGGGGGTCTTATATTCTTTGCCCCTCTAAGGAATTGCTTAAACAAAGGCTGAGAAAATAATGGTGGGTCACAGTCATAGTGAGCAGAAATTGCTGCAGCATGAACCTTTATAGAGGAGAAGGACAAACCTTTGTCCAATAACTCAGTAAGGTATTGAAAGCAACACTTAAATTAGGTTTAGAAACATCAAAGTCCTTTGCTGTACTCCAAAATAAAAATCTCCTCCATTTATCTGCGTAAACTTTCCTTGTACTAGGCCTTCTGGCCTCCAAAATAACATTCAAAACTTGTTGTGGAAGCTGAGACCCTCCAGGGTTTAAAACAGAATATGCCAGGCTGTCAGATGTAGAGAATGAAGATTGACATTGAGTAAATGACTGTTCTCTTGAGAGAGCAGGTGAGGAATCGAAGGCAAAGGCCATGGAGGCTCCTGTACCAGACTTCTCAGTAATGGGTACCAGTGCTGTCGAGGCCAATCTGGAGCTATTAAAATCATGTTTGGCTTGTCCTGTCTGACCTTCAGCAGTACCTTTGGGAGGAGAGGCAGAGGTGGAAAGGCATACACGTGAAGATTGCTCCAATTGAATGAGAGAGCATCCACTTTCCAAGCTGAGGGATGAAACCTTTTTGTGCAAAACCTTGGCAGCTGGTAATTTAGTGGAGAAGCGAACAGATCTATGTCTGGAGTTCCCCATAACACTGTCAATCTCTGGAATACATGAGGATCCAATTTCCACTCGTGGGGATCCATAATTTGTCTGCTCAACACATCTGCTAAGGAGTTCTGTGCTCCTGGCAGAAACCTTGCCTGAAGATTTAGCTGTAAACTGAGAGCAGTCTCCCACAAAATCATTGCTTGTCTGCATAGAGGATAAGAATGCGTTCCCCCTTGCTTGTTGATGTACCACATGACAGTTGTGTTGTCTGTTTGAATCAACACCTGCCCTGGAAGATGTAAATCCTTGAAAGCTATCAATGCAAATTGGACTGCTAACATCTCCTTCAAGTTGATATGTAGATGTTGGTCTGGCAGGCCATGTGTCTTGTACCCATTTTCCATTTAGATGAGCTCCCCAAGCTTTGTCTGAGGCATCTGTCGTTAAAATCTGACTCGCCTCTGGCCGGGTCACAGAGAGTCCCTTGTTTAGGTGACATTCCTGAGCCCACCACAAAAATTCCTTTTGAATGCAAGGTATTATTTGAATGACAGTGTCCAAATCTTGGCAGTGTTGTGTCCATACATTCTTGAGATACCATTGTAGCTTCCTCATATGCAGTTTGGCATTGGGAAGTACCAGAATACAAGATGCCATGAACCCCAAGGCTTGAAGGACTGTCCTTGCAGTCAGCCTGGACTGAAGAGACAACTGGTGGAAGTAAAGAGAAAGATTCTTTTGTTTGTCCGGGGTCAAAAAGGCCGTCTGGGATGCTGTATTCAGTCTCACACCCAGAAAGCACATGTCCTGAGAGGGTACTAGACTGGACTTTATTTCGTTCACAGAATACCCTAGGCATCTTAACACTGCCATCACATACTGTAAATGATGAAGAAGTTTGTCCTTTTCTTGGGCCAGTATCAGGCAATCGTCCAAATAAGGATAGATCTGTATTCCTCTTAGCCTGAAGAAAGCTACCACTGGAGCCAGAACCTTCGTGAACACTCTGGGCAGTAGATAAGCCAAAGGGCAATGCAGAGAACTGATAATGTGAAGTCCCAGCCCAGCAGATACTTCCTGCAACTGGGCCTGATAGGAACATGAAGGTAAGCCTCCTTGAGATCCAGAGTCACCATCCAGTGATCTTTGCCCAGCAGAGGTAAAAGCTGTTGTAACGTTAACATTTTGAACTTGGGAATGTCCAGATATGTGTTGAGGATGGATAAATCCAAAATTGGTCTCCACATGTTTCCTTTCTTTGGTACTAGAAACAGGCGAGAATAAAATCCTAGGCCCACTTCTGGCAGAGGGACCGGTTGTATGGCCCCTATGTGAAGTAGTAGAGAAATTTGTTTGCGAGCCTCTAGTCTTTGCTGAGGAGGAACGTCTGGCATGCCTTTGAAAGGAGGCAAGGTATGGAAATAAAACTTGTAACCCTGGTGTATGATATCCAATACCCATTTGTCTTGGGTAATCAACATCCAATTTTCCTTGAAGAGTGCTAACCTTCCTCCCAAAGGTGCTGCCAGGCAAGAAGGATCTGGCAGCTGAAAAAGTAGGTCATTGGGCCTGTTTACGAAAGGACTGGCCCTGCCCTCACCAAGATTGTGCAGGTGAACTCCTGTTCTAGGCCTGAAAGAACTCTGAGCTCTGCCCCTACCACGTCTAGATCTACCCCTAGACTGAGAATCATAAGAAGGATCGTCCACCCCTTAGCAGGCCAATTCCTACTAAACTTCGGAGGCTGAACTTGCAAAAAATCTTTAACAGCCTGCATAGACTTAGCCTTGTCTTCCATTTTCTTCAAGACTGACTCCACAGGTGAACCAAACAACACATCCGACTGCAAAGGAGCATCCAAAATCCTTGTCTTAACATGGTCAGATAAATTCTGATCCTTCAACCAGGCGTGCCTGCGAAGAACAGAGCCAGTGGCAGCCACCCTAGACGAGGCCTGCACAGCATCAAAACCACACTGTAATGAATGCTTACCCACCTGTTCAGAGACATGCACCAAATCTTGCAATTCTTTACACTCAATGCCTTCCGCCAGAGCATCCACCTTAGACTTCAATTGAGAAAGAAAGTTTTGATATTTCAACATATGAAACTGGCAATTCAAAGCCCTCATAGCTAAGGTAGAAGATGTATAGACCTTCTTTCCCCATCTATCCAAAGCTCTGGCTTCTTTATCTAGAGGAACCGGATTTTTTACAACTGAGGCCTTGACACCCTTAGGTCCCTGACTAATAGTTTCTGGGTCCGCCCTAGGACTCAAAGATATTTATGAGCCTCAGGCACCCTGTAATACCTATCCGGTTTAACAGGAGCAGGAGGCAGAGAATCAGGATTAAGTGAAGCCTCTGCAAACACATCTTCCACAACATCCAGAACAGGGGGTATAGCCAAGGGCCTATGCTGGGGTAACAGCAAAAACTCCCTAAGCCTTTTCCTAGAATCAGAGAAGTCCTGACCTTCCCACTTAAAATGTTCCCTCATAGAATGAAGTGTCTCTGAAAAAGAAAAATCCTCTGGAGGAGAAGCAGGAGGAGTGGAATCATCTGCATCAGAATCAGAATAAGGAGAGTACTCCTGCAAGTCTTCAGCTGAAGACTCTGAAACATCAGAAGCCTGCTCAAAACTTCCCAACTCTGGCTCCACCCTAGGCCTCTTATCAGAAGGGGGCATAGAACCTCTAATCAGAGTAATTAAATCTTCTGCCATTTTAAGCATGTGCTTCTTAGGCACAGACTCTGCTGAACTAGGAGTGACACCAACAGAAGCTAAAACTGGCCTGCCTCTGGGAGAAGCCTTGGAAACAGAAGGAGAAGGCCTAACCACCCTAGGAAGGGAGGGGAGTACAGTAACTTGAGAAGCCCCTTCAGCCTGACCTGCCTCCTGAGAGACCACCTCCTGCAAAATCAAAGTCTCCCCCTGAGACTCCAGAGAAGTCTCCGTCGGAACCACCGGTTCCACTGAAGCCTCTAAAGAACCGGCGTCCGGAACGGACGACTCATCTTGCCTGGGTTTAACTGCTTTGTCTTTGCGCTTCTTAGAAGCGGCCGGAGAATCCGGCGGCATATTATAATTGCACCGCTTCCCAAAGACCAGCCTAGCACAATCTAACCTTCGCAATAGTGCGTTTATTGAACCTAGCACAAAGCGACACCCAACAACGTCGTGCTCAGGCCCCAAACAAGGAATACACAAAGAATGATAATCCCTATGCGGTATCTGTTTCCCACAAGAAATACAGTTATTCACTTTTTCTGACATCCGGTAAAACACTGAGGCAAGAAAAAACCAGAATATTCACCAGCGTGGTACTTAGCCAACTTGGATTCGGTCGGAAACTCCGAATTCGAAAAATTTCAGAACGCCGAACGGCACTTGCAACGCTGCTTCTGCATCGGACCATGCGGCAAAAAAGACTGAGGAAATGACGTCGGTCATGCGCTTTTGTACCCTGACGTCCTGATGTCAGTTTTAAGCACCTTGACCGACGTCAGCCTAATACTTTGGAATTCGGGCCGACCGAGGACAGCGGACTACCCATATGTAAGGACTGCAGCAATGTGAGATGAAGAACATCTTTCCATCTGAGTAGGTAACTTCATTTGTCTGCAACCTGTGGGTATCGGATCAGATTCGGATCTGAGCCGGCAGCTTTCCAAGCTTACAGATCCAAGCTCCAATCTCCTCCCCCTTACCCATAATACCCTGCTACCTCCTTGTAACCCTCAGATTGAGTTTTCCAGAGAAGGCAATAGAAAGTTTCTATAACCTAGTAACCCTTATCACTTTACAATGGTGATGACTGAACAAGGTATACACAGGCTCGTAACTAGCAAACCATAGGTCCGGGGGAAGGAGGGAGGGTCGGTTGCAGACAAGTTACCTACTCAGATGGAAAGTTATGGTGAGTACATAACTTCTTTATCTGAAGGAGTTAACTTAATTTGGTCTACAACCTGTGGGACAGAGTCCCCAGCTACCAGTAACTTGGGAGGCCCTTATGGAAGGATATTCTGGAGCACTGCAGTGCCAAAAGAAGTGCGTCCTCTGGATACGAGATCCAATTTATAGTGTGAAATGAAGGCATGTGAAGAAGCCCTGTTGCTGCACAAATGTCATCTAACAAGACCCTTGACCAAAATGCCACAGAGGTAGCCATAGATTGTGTAGAGTGGGCTCGCACGTGTAGGGGCTCAGGACGACCAGAACTTTTGTAGGCGAGAATACATTGGGAGATCCACCTCACTAATGTAACTTTAGTGACTGGCTTCCCAAAAAGTGATTTTGCAAAGGACAAAAAGTTGACCAGATTTTCTGATATCTGCTGTTCTGTTGAGGTAGAAACGTAGTTGTCTGTGAACATATAAACAATGGAGTCTGTACACTCCTTTATTCTGAAAATTTGGAAAGAAGACCGGTAGATTGATAGACTGATTGATATTGGCCTCTGAGGATACTTTGGGCAGGAAGGTGGGATTGGTCCTGAGGGAGACCCTGTCCTTATGAAAAATGATGATGTAGGGAGGTTTACAGTCAGAGCGTGAAGCTCCGAAACTCTCCTGGCAGAAGTAATGGCAATCAAGAAGATTGTCTTCCAAGACACATACTTTAATTCCACTGTGGCTGCCGGTTCAAATGGGGGCCCAGTTAAAGCTTGAAGAACTATGGTAAGATCCCATGGAAGTACTTTATCTCTGATCGGGGGTCGTAACAAGAAGGCTCCTTTCATGAATGATTTACAGATCTTGGGTGACGCCAGGGGTCCCGAGTCGTTACCTATGTGATAGTGGGAGATAGCTGCCAGTTGGACTTTAACTCATTAACCCAGAGTACCTTCTCATGGCGCCTCTGTGCTCAACACCGAGCGCGCCATGAGAAGATAGGAATTGCATTATGTTAACCCAGAGTGCCTTCTCCCAGCACAGTTAACTTTCTAGTCTGATAGAAACTCCAATGTTGAAAATTAAGTTGAAAAAGTAACTGAACCCTGTCAGTTACCTTGTCAGCTTAATTTTCAGCATAGAGTTACGTGGTGGTTATATTCGAGTTTTCGGAGAAAATCGGCTTGCAAGTCACTCTGTACTTTCTTTTCAAAGCAGGCCGATTTTCTATACAAGCAAGCCATTCTGTCCAATCACAGTCCACATAACTCCTCCACTCCCTGACCTAAAATCCTTTGTTCTGTGTTTATAATATATAATACGCGCATACAATAAAGGTTACTTTAGTATGTTGTCTTCATGTCAGCTGCGAAGTAAAAGTCCACTGAAGGTGACCGAGACAAGTAATATTCCAATGTTTTGTAAGGAGCTGACATTTAATAAAGTTAAAGTTATAAAACATACACAAATCCGCTTCTGTCAGCTGAAGCTGTTAAAAGTAATAACGTAGTGTATGCGTGTGTCTTGTTACAGCATTCCAAAGGCCAATCTCCGTATGCATTTAGAAACTATGACCGTTAAACTTCAGCAGTTTCAAGTGTTTGAATGATAGTGTTTTTACCTTCTTAATGATCAGATTGCACAGTGAAGCTGTTGGTGCCCCAAGTACACTTCATATTAAAAGAGTCATAAATTCTGAAATTGTATGCGGTTCCGTGTCCACGTCTGTATTTCTGGATGAATGTAAGGATTGCATTTTTTTTTTCTTGCTTGCCAGCAGTGTTTGCAATGAACGGTATCGATGCTTTGGTGAAGCTCGGACCTTTGCAGCACTTTTGAAACACGAGGTATGACTTAGATTTTGAATATGCCATCGTTTTAGTTTAAACTTAAACTGTTTGCTGCTGCTGTGTTAGTCATATTTATATTAGGTGCACCTCTTTGCCAATGTAATTGTATAAAGTGATAGTAATGCGCTGTAATAAATGAAGGAAAGCACTTGCAATGGGAGTACTGGCTATTTGTTTTTGCGTTATGCATTAGAATAATGTAGTTTGAATGATGTATACGTTTGCCCTTTATTACTGGGAATTAGACTTTGAAAGACTAGATGCTGCATTTTATAGCTATGCACAGCTGTATTTCCTTCTGAAAAAGGCAGATAACTTACAATACAAAACA
>NC_056743.1:1233464112-1233533186 GCF_019279795.1 Protopterus annectens | reverse complement strand
CATAAATGTGGGGTTTGTTCTCAGAGACCCTGTCTGGATAAAAAATAAAATGTTCCAGAGCCATGAGTGCCTGTAGCTCTGAAACTCATCTTGCAGAAGTTATTGCTAGGAGCAGAGTTGTTTTCCAAGATAAAAACTTTATATCAGCCGTAGCAGCTGGCTCAAAAGGAGGCAGGGTGAATTTTTCCAAGACATAGTTGAGGTCCCATGCAGGCACTGGTGATCATCTTGGAAGGTCTTAAATTTTTGGCTCCTCTGAGGTACTGGTTTAATAAGGGATGAGAAAAGATTAGTGCCTCTAATGTAATGAGCCGAAATGGCAGAGGCATCAATTTTAATAGATGAAAAAGATAGGCCTTTGCCCAGCATCTCAGTTAAGTATTGCAAAACCTGAGGAATATTTGGCACAGCTATATCAGCCCTTTGTGCCTGGTTCCAAGCACAGAATCTCTTGCATTTTCCAGTGCAAGATTTTCTAGTACTATGCCTTCTGGCGTTCAAAATGACATCCATCACAGCTTTACTAAGAGGTGTGTTTTGTATGGCTACATGATCCGCCATGCTGCCAGGTTTAAAGTCCCAAGTTGGCTGCGCAGGATCGGATTGTTTTGCTGGGACAGTAGATGAGGTAATTTGAGGTAAGGTCCAAGCTGGGCATTGAGACAAGTTCCTTAGTATTGGATACCAGTACTGGCGGGGCCAGTCTGGGGCAATTAGTATCATCGTTGGCTTATCCTGTCTGACCTTTAGGAGTACTTTGGGTAGGAGAGGTAGTGGGGGAAAGGCATATACGGATAAGTTTTTCCACCAGAAAGTTAGGGCGTCCAATTTCCATGCTTGTCTGTGATAAATCCTTGTGCAGAATCTTTTTAGTTGGCAGTTGTGAGGGGCGGCAAATAGATCTATATCTGGGCATCACAATTTCCTTGTTATCATGCTGAAGACTTGTGGATTCAACTGCCACTCGTGGGGATGCATGAGGTTTCTGCTTAATTCGGCTGCCAGAGTATTTTCCCTTCCTGGCAGGAATTGTGCCTGCAGATGTACTTGGTAAGTCAATGCTGTGTCCCACAAAGTCATGGCTAGTCTGCAAAGGGGATAAGAATGTGCGCCCCCCCCCCCTGCTTATTTATATACCACATGACCGTGGTGTTGTCTTTATCAGTAGTTGTCCTGGATGAAGTAGGTCCTTGAAGGCTGTCAGGGCATTTTGAACAGCTAGCATCTCTTTTTGATATGTAGATGCATTTGGTTGAGGCCCATGTGCCCTGAATGCATCTTCCTGCCACGTGGGCTCCCCCAGGCATAATCTGATGCATCCGTTGTTAATGTCTGCCTGGCTGGGGGAAATGTGAATGGCTATCCCTTGTTTTGGTGACAAGCCTTTGCCTACCATCAAAAATCCTGTTGCAGGTAGGGAATGAGAGTAATCATAGTTTTCAGGCTGTGGCACTGTTGAGTCCAAACACTTTTTAGGTACCATTGTAGTTTCCTCATATGCAGTCTTGCATATGGAATTAGTAGGATGCAGGATGCCATGAAGCCCAAAGCCTGCAGAATTTTTCTTGCAGATAACTGGGCCTTTGTTGCCAACATTTTGAAATAGGTAGTCAGTTGCCTTTGTCTGGCGTGAGATAAGCCATCTGGGCTGATGTATTTAAGCTTGCACCCAGGAATATTCTCTCTTGACAGGGTACTAGTTTTGATTTCTTTTTGTTGACTTTGAACTCGACATGTTAGAAGTCTTTTCACAAATGCCAGATGCTGTAGAATATCATCCTTGGTTCTCTGCTTGAATAAGACAGTCGTCCAAGTAAGGAAATATATGTATTCCTCTGTCTGCAAAATTCAATTACTGGTGCCAGGCACTTTGTAAAGACCATGGGCGCAGTAGATCAGCCAAAGGGCTGTTCAGAGAATTGGTAATGCATTGAGCAGGCCTTGAATCTTCTGCATACTTGTCTGAAGACCATGCAGGTATGTCTCTTTTAGGTCTAAAGTCACAAGCCAAGCGTTCTTGCCCAGCAGGGGCAGAAGCTGCTGCAAAGTCAACATCTTGAATTTTGGTATATCCAGAAATGTGTTCAGAATAGATAGGTCCAGTATTGGCCTCCAGGCCTTGTCCTTTCTGGGTACCAAAACGGTCTTGACTAAAATCATTGCCCCTGCTCTTGCTCTGGTACTTGTTGAATGGCCCCCATGTCCATGAGGGATGAGACTTGTTTTTGTGCCTCTGCCCATTGATTTTTTGGCAGATCTGGCCAGCCGTTTGCCTTTGGCAGGGTATGGAAATGGAACTTGTAGCCTTGTGACACGATATTTAGAACCCACTTGTCCTGGGTTATGATGTGCCAATTTTGAGAAAAAAATGCTAATTTTCCCCCTAAGGGTGCTGCCAGGAGATAAGTGCTTGGTGCAGGCAGGGGGAAGTCATTGGGACTGTTTCCTGTATGGTTGAGATTTGTCTTCTCCAACTTTGGAGGTACAGGCACCCCATTGCTTTGACCTGCATGAACCCTGCACCTGGGATCTGCCTCTAGGGCGTCTGGGTCTGCCCCTTTGAGGTCTGTGACACAGGAAAGGACCAATTCTTTGTTGGCCAGTGTCTACTAAACCTAGGTGGTTGTACTTGTAAAAAATCTTTGCGTTTTTTGTGAACTCCGGTAGTCGGATGGCTATCCGACGACATTTCTGGATAATTAAACTGGCGTCCAAAATAGTTTAAAGCAAAATCATACAGACACTTAATAGTGCATTGGTTAAATCTAGCACAACACCGACACAGACCGGCACTTGTGAACTGCTTTTGCTTCGGGCACCGCGGGGCATGAAAGACTGAAGAAAATGGCATCGGCTGCATCTTTTATATCCCTGGCACACTGACGTCAGGGAAGAGGCGACAGGAACAGACGCCGGACCAAGACTTTGGAACTCGGGCCGACTGCGGGTAGCCTGCCAACGGATAACCCTAGTGTAATGACTGCAACAGTGTAACACGATGAACATTGTCGTGATCAGGGCCTAGGCAAGGAATACAGTAAGAATGAAAATCCTTATCAGGTATTTGCTTTCCACAAGAAATACAATTATTTACTTTTTCTGACATCGGTCTAGAGGAAGAAAAAAAGTTTACCCAACAGGGTACTTAAATTTATTGAAGACTTCGGATCTGAAACACAAAACACGAAAATCTCAGGAGTCGGCCGACCGGCACTTGCGAACTGCTTCTGCTTCCGGCACCGCGTGGCAATAAAGACTGAAGAAAATGGCGTTGGCCACATTTCATACCCCCTGACAATCTGACGTCAAGGAAGGGGCGACAGCAGCCGACACAGGACCCAGGACTTTTGGAATTCAGGCTGACTGAGGGCAACCTGCCAGCAGGATTACCCAAATGTAATGACTGCAACAGTGAAACACGATTAACATCTTTGAGACGTCACGCAGCAGGAAGAGGGGCAATCCGTGTCCAAATGAGCACCTACGAATTTTAGGCATAGTAGGAGTGAGGTGAGATTTGCTGTAATTGACTGATGCCTAGACGGATACGTATGGAAACGATCTCAGCAGCTTCAAGTGAGCTGCTACCACTGCCATGCATTTGAACAGCCCAAGGGCTGTAGTGAGACCAAAGAGCAGTGTCCTGATCTGTTAATGACTGGGTCCCATCCGGGAGTGCAGATATCTTCTGGAGCACCTGTTCATTTTGATGGGACAGTACGCATCTTGACGATCTACTGAGCACATCCAATTGCCTGAATATTGTATGAACTGAATTAGTTTGCAGAGATCCAGAACTGGTCTCAACTCTCCTGTGTATGGTACCAAGAAGAATCCTGAATAGGTGCTGGATCCTCTCTGGTCTAGGGGACATCTTGTATGAATCTTCTAGCAGGTTTTTTTTAATTTTATTTCTAGAGCTGCTGCTTCCACTGATTGGGTGGAACATTGGGGATTCTTTTCACATTGGCTGGTGGGGGAGCAGGGAAAAGGATATAATATAACCTCTGGATATCGATTCGCTGCACCCAGTAATCTTTTGTTATACCCCGGCTTTTTGGTGCAAAGACAAATGCCCCCCGACTGCCTCAAGACAGAACAGTCACGCCACCCCTCACAACTACTGGTAAGGTTTCTCTGAGAATGAATACCACCCTCTGCCGTGAGGATAGTGTCTTCTATTTGAGTTTCCCCCTCTGCCTCTGAAGGAACTCTATACGGGTCTTGAAAAGGATTCTGAGATTTGCAAAACCACATTTCCCTACTTCCTCATTTATTCCTTGAGAAAGGAATTTGAGGGAATGAAAAAATTATGCCTACGGCAGACAGGATCCTTCTCTCTCGCTCACATCTGGAGAGTGTGTCTTTCACCTTGGGGGCCAAACAAGGAAGAGCCATCAAAAGGCACAATGAAGAACAAATATTTAAAAGGCTCCAAAATCTTGTAGTCGCATCCAGGCTCATCTCTTAACAGCTATGCCTGAACCTGCTGACCGTGAGGTACCTGCTTCTGCATGGCAGATCAACCTTATGAATGCATTAGTAATAGCTTGGAGGGAGGCCAGTTGTGGGGAAATTCTATTTCGATCCTTGGCAAATATGGATCCAGAAAAATTTGGAAACCTCTCTGGTCAAATCTCTTGTAAAATGTGCCAGATAATTCAGCGGCCTGAAGGCAAAGGTCACTGAAGAATACACATGCTTACCAAACCTGTCCAAAGCCCTGGACTCTGTTAGGAGGATGAACAGAACTCTTCTGTAAGTTATTTTAATAGGTGCCACCACAAATAGGGCATCAACTGGGACTGCTTTGCTCCAGTGCACCAGTTCTGGGGGGGGGGGGGGCTAGAATTTTTCCAAGTCGTTTAGGGACTGGCTTTACCATGCCCAGTAAGAAACAAGGTCTAGGAATTAGTCAGCTGGGAAAGCCACCCAAGAAATACAAGGACCAGACCCAGAAAGCCTCCAGGAAAACAGATTCCTCCTGAAAGGGGGTACTGGAGGACCAACTACCTTTTTGTTTCAGGACCTCTAGGATGTCAAGACAGATCTTCAGGTGATCTTGGTGACCCCTCCCCTTCATCAAAATCTGCGCCATCCATGAAAGATTCCGGAGGGGAATCCAGGTGTCTCCTCTTACATGTTCTTTTCCAAGGGACTTTTTTAATGGGGTGTTATGGGGAAGTATCAGAAGAGATTATGTCCTGAAGGACCGACTGGAGACGAGACTAGACTGGCTGTTTCAAAGGAATGGATGGATGGACGAGGCTCAGAGGAGATAACCAGAGGCAGAAAAAGTTGTCTGACCTGAGGGGGACAGGGATGTCCCTTCTCCAGGCAAAGAGAAGCCTTCTCCACAACCTCAAAGGCAAAACTCCTATGGGAAACAGAAGTCAATGGCAAAGAAGCCAGTAGTTCTTGAACTGTCAAGCTCCTGCAACCCCACCAGTACTCCACCTGAAGAGGGAGTCCAAATTGAGCTGTTCAATGCTGGAGTCCCGAGGGGAAGAAATGGCTCCAAAAGCTTTGGAGTCAATCTCAACCTCCTTGACCCAGTACTTCAGCTTCAAGAGTATTCTGGCTCCAAAAGTTTCAGGGCTAGGTCACTCAGGGAAGTCACCAGAGTTGAACAGACAATCACTAGATCTGATGAGAACAATCCCCCAGAGGTCTTGGATACAAGGACCCCAGAATGGTGGGTTGGATCAAAGGAGGAGATAAAGGGGAAAGTGGACAAAGGTCATCTTGTGGATCTGGTGGGAGATGGAGCCAGGAGTACCCCCATCTGGATCTGCGCTCTGAGAAATTTCATCATTCAATTCACATCAGCTGTGGATAAGCTACTGGAAGATCTAAGATATGATGTAGGGTGGAGGTCTGGAATACCTACAGGAAGATCTCTCTAAGAAAGGTGAACAGAGGTGTGAAAACTGGATCTGGTACGAGCAGAGCAGTTCAGATACGAGAAGACCTAGGTTTAGAACCAGTCGGATCCAACTTTTTGTGCATTTCAGAAGGAAGAATGGGTCCAGGGGCCTCTTGTGCAACTCCTTTTATTTTCCCCTTGTCTGATTTTTATGGATGGGGTTCGAGTCCCAGCTGCTGAAGCAGAAGACACGGGAAGGAGGCCCCTCAACAATTAATTATACAATCAGCAATAGCTCTGAAGTTAAACCTGGAGCAGATAAAAATATGCATCTAATTTCATGGGTCCTAAGCAATAAACTTGCCCCATGGACATCAGAGTTGGGAAGTTTATGTCCACAGGTAACACACTTTTTAAAAACAGTTGGCTCATCAGTCATAACCAAAAAAGAAAAACTGTCTAAAGAAACTAGGGGCAGAGAAACTTGTTATGAACAAGGAAAATAAAGGAAGAGTAAAATGGGGAAGAAAGAGAGAAATACCACCAACAATGTTAGAAAGAGTACTCAAAGAGTAATCTTAGGAGGAGAAGAGTACCGACACTAGTACTTCAAAGAGGTACCAAGAAATCAGTAGCTAAAAAGGGTAGGGGAAACTGGTTAACACAAAGAATATGTATGGGAGGATAGGAGTATAAATATAAACAGAAATTTAAACGGTAACTCATGAAAAAAAGGCTAAATGTATCTTCAAAGCTCGACAGCGACAGGATCGGCATCTGAAGCTGAACTGCGGCAAATGAGATCTGCAGTAAGTTAGGTTGACAAGGTATTATGAGTAAAGGGAAAACAAGAGTTTTAGATCCGATGATCTGGTAGAAGTGGTAGAGTTGGATCATAGTCTCTGAACCGAAACCAGGGTCTATATTAGATAAATGAACTTTCAAAAGTTAGTGTCATATGGTCGACACCATATGATCGAATTTTTGAAAGTTCAAAGTTTTAACAGAGATCTCCATACAGCGCGGAATGGGAAGATTGCCCTTTTCTGTACTGTAATGCGATCTCGGAGTTGGTATATTTAAAGAGTGGGGGTGTGTGTGGGTGTTCAGGTAGGTTGTGTAGTTTTTTTTTTATTAGATGTTCAAACTTTTAAAAGTTTGATTATATAGTGTTGACACAGGACAGTCGAAATTTTGAAAGTTACATTTTACAACATTGATCCCCCCCCCCCGAAACCATCAGCTGAGGAATGAATGTAAAGGACATCAGAACAGTTATGTACTTACCGTAATATTAGATCAGAGTTTTCATTTTTGTTTGGTTCAATGTTTGGGTTATTTGATCCAACTGGATCCAACCTGTGTTGTCTGGGTGGAAATTTTCTCTTCATATAATTGACTGATATTCCTAATTAATCTGCAAGACAGAGTAGAAAGGCTTGATGCTGTTTATAGCTCCCTGACTGTAGCAGTTAGGAGCCACTGTTCATCTAGATATAGGAAAATGTGGATCCTCTGCAGCTGAAGGTGAGGTGCTGCCACACTGCCATAATCTTGCCTTCCAGCTGGAAGCTGAGAAATTTCCTGGACTGCCTTTCAATCTTGATGTGATGGTACTAGGTGTCCTGGAGACCTACTGAGCACATCCAATCATCCCTCAAGGGAGGCAATATGAACTGCACAGTCACCATCTGGAATTTTGTCTGTATGACAAATTGATTTAGACAGCTGAGATCTAATAATGGCCTGAGGTCCATTGTCCTCTTTGGAACTGAAAAGAACATGCAAAAGACTACAGATTCTAAACAGTCTGGGGAGACCTTCTGGACGGCTCTTGTTTAGCAACTCTGGCATTTCTGTTGCTGTAGATTCTAACTAATCTGGTGGAATATCGGGAATCCTTAACATTTAGTTGGGGAAAACAAGAATGGTATGGCCATGAATGAGAAGTTATGGCTTTGCCAGGCTTGAGGGTTTAAGGTTAAGCATCCTTTGTCTGCCTCGAGTGCAGCATCCAAGGCAACATTTAAGTGACACTGGTAGGCTTTTCCTCAGTGAAAGGTCCACAGAAAACATGGTTCTGCAGTCAGCTTCTGCCTGCTGGGTGACATCCATATGAAATGCCTCCTTCTCTGCCTCAGGAAGATCCATCTCCAGGAGCACTGTGGTGAAAACCCTGTGATTTTTCTGAACCATACCCCTTTGATTCCTGGTATAGTATCTTAGTGGAGTGGAGAAACAGATTCCTATGGCAGACAGGGTCCTACAGTCTTGTTCACTTCTGTTAAGTCTCTTACCTTGGATCCAAAGAGCATGTAGTCATTGAAAGGGGCATTAATAAAGGACACCACAAAGCTTACACTGCAAAACACATCCAGGCATGGAAACGCATGGTAATGCCTGTAACCAGTTGCTCTTGATGTGTCATCTCCTGCATTTGATAGCAGTCGCATGGCGACACTAGAAGTAGATTGAAAGGTAGATATTTGGGTGCCCACTGTTTTGTGGAAATCTGAAGGCAAGTTACCTGAAAGAGTCTGGCACCTCCTTCAAGTCCCTTTGGAAAGGTTTCCAAAGTTTGTTGTATTATATTTTTGAAATGAACAAGGTAATTTAGTGCCTGAAGAGCAAAGGTTGCTTAAGTGCTAGTCTGTTTCCCTAGTTTGTCCAACACTCTGGAATCTCTGTTAGGAAGATGGACAGATGAAGATTCCACAGATAGTTTGTTCTTTGTGACTGCTACTACCACTATGGTATCTACTAGATTGTCCTTAGACCAGTGTTTCCCATCTCTGAGCTACAAGGATTCTGTCCAGTTTCTTGGGGATTGGCTCTAATGTCAGGGTCTTCCCAAGACCTCTATGCTAGGAGGTCTACCATGGTATCAGAAGACTGACACCCAGGATACAGATGGGCCAGAACCAAAGGCTCCAAGGAAAAAAGGAGGAGTTTCAGTGGACCATTCCCCCTTCTGCTTCACCAATTCTAGGATGTCCACAAATGTGACACCAACTAGGGGAACTTGGGGGATTTCTCCATCCAAATCCATGTCCTCCGTGAACTCCGATGAGTTGTTGCTATGCTTCTGTTTGCACCATTTTATTTGTGGAACATGGCTGTGGGGTTTGATGGAGACGCATCAGAATCAGATAGGGAGCTCAGATGTAGAGCCAGCACAAAGCCTATGGGTTCTGTCCCGGTTGACTCAAAAACAAGGCAAAAGGAGTTGTTGGGATGGACTGGAACTCTGTGCACACACGTCTTCTTAGACCAGCCCAAGGCCTTTTACACAGCTTCAAAAGCAAACTGCCATTGCAGCTGAGGAAATACCTTCAGTGTCTACTGACTTGGGGAATCTCCTAGTTCCAATAGAGATCTATTCAGAGGAGGATCTCGTAGCTGAACTTTCAAGTGCCAAAGCACCAATGGGGGATGAAAGACTATGAAATCTTCAGTGTTGACTCAGTCTGCACTCCCACCCAAACACTGAATCTGGGACTTAACTCGACCCAATAGTATCAGAGTCAAAAGAGCAGGTCTCTAGAGCTGTCAGATGTGTGCCAGAAGGGTTCAGACCTGCAGAAACTGGTTTTAAGTAGGGGAGTAGTCAAGAAGTGTGTTGGGGTCGATAGGCCTGTTCCCATCCCTCCTCTGTTGGACAGTGCTGGGAAGACCCCCATCTAGATCTATACCCAAGAATTTTCTCATCTTCCAGTTGACATCCATTTTAAGATTTCTGGTGAATCATCCAGACCTTGAAGTGACTGACAGGTCTTGAAGGTAGCTTATGTTGGAGGACTGTCGAGTGTAACAGAGGATTCACAGGACCCAGAGGAAAAAGCTCTAAGGGAGGGGGGTTCAGATCCAGTTGGTAAATGGATCCAACTGCCTCAAATAGTCTTGGCTATCGGAACAGGAAGACTTCAGATATGGATAAATTTTTCCTGGCTTTCTCTACTCTCTTTTCTGACCTCTTTTAATCAGTCTTTTTTTTCACTGACTTAGCTCACTGTTTTTATTTAGTTCTCTTTCTCTTCTCAGTACTGGGAAAAGCAGACGGTCTTGCTTCAGATGACATAATGGAAGACCCTGCCTGTGAAGGAAGCAAACCCTTATTAGTTTCTCTTCTCCTGCCTTGGATGGCTCTGGGTCTGAAGGCAGCACAAACATCACAGCTAGCCTGGATGTGAGAGGCAGCCAAATAGACACAAAGGGAGTGGCGGTCTTGAGGGGGGGATCTTGTGTCCACAGGCTGAACACTTTAAAACGTGATATTTTTTTCGGGCATTACAAAAGGAATGCACACAAAAAAACTATCACTATATAAATACAAGTCTAACCTTAAACTACCTAAATACAATTCTAACCTTAATTCACATTTTATGCATGTGTTTTTATATATATATATATATATATATATATATATATATATATATATATATATATATATATATATATATATATATCTCACAACAGTAGCAAACACATTAACAAAGGGAAAACTCGCTCACTGAAAGTCAAAACTAGCATTATCACTACTAGAAAATTCTACAAACAGCAGTCAGAAAAGGGCTTATGACCCAAGACACTACCTTAATACTAACCTAACCCTAAAATAAAACTACACTATGCAAAGTATTAAAAGAAAGGGAGAAGCCAAGAGTGAAAAAAAATGGCTTTCACTGACTACAAAAAGAGCTTGCGGAAACTCGCCTGGATGAACTGGAGGCAAACTAAATCAGAGGCAAGTTAGAAGGGAACTAAGTAAAGGAAGAGTCTGTTCTCTGATCCAAAGCTGTAGTAGAAGGCAAGAGGTCAGACCACATTCCAAATGTTGTACTGGATGAAAACAGAACACTGGAATATATTTACTTATTTTTGGCTTCAAATTTACAATTGAAAAATATTTTGCCTTGATGCTGTCAAATAAAATATACCACATTAAGCAAACACTACCAAGCACAAATACAAGAATTTGCAACACAAACTGCACCACAAAATAAAGGTTACTACCTATTGGACTGCTGATTGTGTGCCGTGTGTGTGTGTGTGTGTGTGTGTGTGTGTGTGTGTGGGGGGGTGTTGGTTTGAGGTACAGCGGTTAGATTCCTCAGGATGCTACAGTGACCCAAACAGAGTAGTCAGGCTTATAGCAACCAAAATCTTTTAGAAATGAAGTGTGTGTGTGGGGTACTCAATATTAATGATGTTCAACAGCAGTACAACAGACACTACACTCTGCAGTACAGTACAGTGCCAATACATTTCATTTATGTGGAAATTATTGCTCAGGATCAACATTAACTTCAGCCAGTGTCACTTCACAAACGCATTACAGGGCTGTGCACTACTCGTACTTCAATGGCTTCACCAAGGGTGAAGAGAACTCAGAGCTCAATCCAATTGTATCCCAGGAAAGTGTCACTATGAACCCATGCAGATGGAGTGGTTAACTGGCAATCAACCCAATCCACCCCCTCCAAATATAATGGTTAACTTGGCCGTCTTTCTCCAGCTCATTCATGATCCGATTCCTCTGTCCCTTTTCCAGTAGGTTTCAACCAAAGGCAGTCTTGGCATCTTTTCTTTCATGTGTAAAGAACAGAAAAGCAAAAAAAAAGACATTTATACTTGCCAATGACAACCTGCACATACTGCAAGATATAGACTAAAACAGGAAAAAAGTATGCATTCCACACTGCACTCTAACAGTTGTGTTCATCTGTTCAGTTATCCGGGTCAAGTATTCATGCTAAAAAGCACGTATGGGGGAGCAGCATTCTTTTCAGGAGTACTGGTACAGGACAAGCAGTGCTCACAGTCCAACTGTTCTGAACTACAGCACTGCAAAGATCCACAACAAACAGGAAACCTGAATATTGTGTCACGTGGTCCCCAGATGAACTTGTTCAGAAACACAAAGTTAATTTATACATTGTACAAACTAAATGACATCACAAACAGACATCTTAACATCCGAAAGGCAACATTTATCAACTTCAGCTTTTACAGATACAAGATTATGGGGTACAAAATAAAAAAATAAGAGCTATAAGAAAAACAGCAGTTGCAGCGGTTGCCTGTGGCTCTATACAAGTTAGCCATACTAAAAAAATGAGTTGTCAATGGTACAGCTGTCAATCTACTGTAAATACAAATGATAGAATATTCAACCCAAGGGGTGGATAAGTGACGGGCAAAACCTCTACTAGGTTATTTAACACCCTGAGGCCAATTGGTTACAACACTGTATAAAGTAAGGCCACTGCTCCGTCCTCAATAATTATAAAAGCATGTGCACATGCAAATGATACATGTGACTTTATTTACATACTCATTGTCTTTATTTTGGTTTTCAAAATGACTGGCCTGAGAACAGATTAGGGGCTCAAGTGTAATTTGTGGTCCACACACTGCTGCACTACCACCACTGACAAGATATCTAAAAACAGAAATTGTACAGTGTTGTCAGTACCCCCATAAAAAGCACCATGATTCTCACCCCTTGACGGACTGATGATCCTCCCTCCCTCAAATATCCCACCGCTTTTCCCTCCATATCAGTATTTCATAATAGAAGATAATAAAAAAATACAGTAGATGCACAACAGGCAGAGCGATCATTTCTTGGCTTTTGCAGAGTTCCTTGGTGGTGTGACAGGGCGCCCACTCGGATTAAGTCCACTAAATTGGCCATACTTGGGTTTATTCTTATCTGCTGGCTTCAAGATCTAGAAATTAAAGAAAACGGTACAAAATACATTAGTAAACCATTTTACAAAAATTATCCACGTTTTACATGAATAAATACAATGGCAAGTGACTTTACAACCCCCACCCTAACAAAATATCTGGTTTATGCTGCCTTCTGTCACAAAAGGCTTGAAAGCATTTGGGGGGGGGGGGGGTCAGGTATTGAGTTATGAGACATTAAGAGATGAAAAGCACTTCAATTATCACGAGGGCTATAAACAAAACTGCTCCAAGTCAGCAAAATGGGGATACAAATGAAAAAATATTTGAAAAACAACCTTCCAAATGGACTTGGGATTCAGGTTGAAAAGATTTAGTGCATCTACCAAGACCCAGCATTTCATGACAAACAGAATAAATAACCTGCTACATCAGAAATTACTCAAACCGCTCTGGGCTCACAGAGAAGCACACTAAAGGATACAAGTGAATGCACAATAAAGTACAGGGGATTAAGAAATTACCATAACATCATTTACTGATCACTGCTGTACTACGCCAAACTGTCGAGTTATCTCACCAAATAACCTGGATATCCAGCTGGGATACCAAAGCCAGAACCTTATATGTTGACTCAAGCCTGTGGGTGTAAGGATACAAGCAGATGTTGCACATAAATCCTCAGACTTTCCCCATGCCAGTAAGCCTTGTAGAAGTCTAAGAATAAACTGGTCAGCAAAGAGGGGAAGACAAAAAGACAGTGGTGTGTCTCAGTCCATGAAGAAAAGGAAGAAACAGTGAAGACAGAAGGTAGGGTAGGAAAGAATACTGCAACAGTGATCAGTAAGACATCTACTGTTATTAAGTTCTTACACAGATGTGTTTCATCTTTCCTTAGATAACTGTTCAGTATTCCCAACTGTTGGGCGAGTCGCAAAGCTCATCAACTGTAAAGGATGATTGGATGACGAGAACTATCCAGTAATCAAGAGAATACTGACCTGGCAAAAGAAGCTCATGATTTAGAAAGAGCATTCACTATAATGTTTGGTAAAAGGTATGCATAGAAGGGACCAAGCAGCTGCATCAGACAGTTCTAGTGTCTCATTGTAAAAGTTTCCAGAAGAGTCCACTGCTCAAGAAGGGTATGCCTTCGTTTGAGAAGTTAAGGATTTCTCATGCTAAGTATAGCAAAAGTAATGATCTTATAGTAGTAGGTTTCCTTGTGTCCAGAAGAAACTTTACCACTTCTTCAAAATATTGGAGTTTAAAAGGGATCACAACCCTTTCATCCATAATGTCTGGTTGAGCAATGACAGGTTAGGATGAAGTAATGAGTCCTTCTGTAGTGTAAGCAAGTTCACTGTGGAGGGTAGCTTCTTGCGATGGTCCTTGGCTAAGTGGAAGAGAAGGGGGAACAAATGTTGCTGCAGCCAACAGGAAGTTACGATAAGATCTTTGGGTATTCTCTCTGAATCTTTATTAGGACCTGGAGAGAAGAACTGGAGGAAAAGACCATGTCGGGGTTCCAAGCTTAAGGACAGTAGGCCCCACATGCAAAAGCGCAGAACTTGTCATCGATGGAGGCAAATAGATCTGTCAGTATAACCCTTGTATGACCTATGTCTAGATCATCACCCTGTTCAGCATCCATTCGTGGGAGAAGATCTGCTCTTACAGATCTGTCAGAACATTGTCCAATGAGGGTATATCAACAACCCGGAGAGACAGGTTTGCTTCTCTGGCCTGTTACCATACCAAAAGAGCCAATATGCACAGCTGAGAAGATATGGGGCTCCCTACTTGTTTATGTACTACATAACTATCGTGGTGTCTATGAACACTCAACTTTCCAAGAATAGGAAAAGATTTGCAGGGCCTGTATTAGTATCTTCACTTCCTTCAAATTGATGCAATTTGACCTTAGATTTGTTGGGCCATTGTCCCTGAGCTCTCAAGTTGCCAGACCATACTCCCCATGCATCGTCTGATGCTTCTCTGTGCAACTCCTGTTGCGGTGTCTGTAGTTTGAAAGCCAGCATCAGGCTAAGCTTCATCTTTGATACCCACCAAATGATTTCCTTCAATGGGAAAGGCAGGAGAGGAATTTAGTGTCCATAAGCATGGGAATGTTGGGACCAAGTGAATTTCAGGTACCGTATGGAAGCTGGCAAATGGGACCATGAGGATGGTTGATGCCATGAACTACAGTACTCTGTGGATCTCTCTTGTAGTACAGGACTGATGAGGAAACAGAGAAAGGAAGTAACTGGTGAAGCTCTGCACTTTGGTAGTAGGAAAGAATGCATGAGTTTGGTGTCACGCCTGCATCCCAACTAGCCCTTGGGTTGGTTTCACTACGGACTTCATTAACTTAACTGGGAACTCCAAGCCCTGAAGGGATAAGGTGAAGGTGAGATGAGTCAACAGTATCAGTTAGATGCCTAAATTATAAAGGTTGTTCAACTAAGGTAAAACCTGCATTTCTCCAAAGTCCTGCAATAAGCTAAGACTAGAGTGAAACACTATCTGAAAACTCTGGGGGCTGAAAAACATCCAAAATGTAGAGAGAACAGAAAGAGTGATGACCAAGTAGAAAAAGTACAGTTGTGTACCTACCATAAATGTAGATGTTCGAGTATATTCACTGCTACAGTCATTACAATTGGGTTATCCTGCTGGCAGGCTACCTGCAGTCGGCCTGAATTCCAAAGTCTAGGTCCGGCGTCAGTTGCTTTCGCCTCCTCCCTGACATCAGTACGCCAGGGGTATAAAAGATGCAGCCAATGCCATTTTCTTCAGTTTTTCTTGCCCCAGATGTCAGTTGCCCCAAAAATGGTAGGCTAAATTATGACAATAAACATGCATGCACAAAAAAAAACTTTTCCTTCATCTACAAGGAAATACACCACATAAGTTGTATAGAATAGAGAAGTACAGATAAGTCCCAGCAAAGGAAAAGGGGGATGGTGGGAGGGTAACCCGGACTGCAACAGTGAATACACTCAAAACATCTACAATTATGTTATCAAAACACAAACGAAAAACTGGAAAGTTTTAAACAACTAAGAAAACAATAAAATAAGTCAGAAGTCGAATGCCACACGCCACGTCAAAAATCCAAAACACTAACGCTGCATAAAACATACATACATCTTCTTTCAGACAAGTATCATTGAAACCTCTTGTGAGTTTTAAACATACCACATACCAACAATTATATCCAATTCACAAAATAATATATTCCCTTCCAAAAAGACATACATTTTAAGTTAAAAAAAAAAAAGTAGTATATCCTAAACTGTATTACAAACTATCCAGTACCACTTTACACAAGCTTAGCTTTTTAGAATTTTTAAATATATTTATATAATACAAAAATATATATATATATATTATATACAAAAAAAGTTTTTTATTTTATATTATATATTATATATATTATATTTGTAAAAATACTATTACCTAGTAAGAGCTTTTTTGTTTAAAAAGGCATTTTATAGAACACATCCATTAATCCTGGGTGGACATAGTAAGACCACTACCCTTAGGGTTGATGTCTATTCAACAAACAATAAAAAACTATGATTGTTATTTTCAATAATATGTTTTATTAGTGCATTTATTGCGGCGACCTTTCGAAATAGCGTATATATGCTCATAGATGCGTTGTTTTAAATGTCTTTCTGTTTTACCAAAATTATGTTAGGTATACAACTGTACTATGTTCATCGTGTTTCACTGTTGCAGTCATTACAATTGGGTTGAATCCCAAAGCCAAGGTTGGGAGGCCGGTGCTGATTAGGAGAGGCCACCAGGCCCTGCAGAACTGCAGTGGCAAATACTGCCCTGGATTTAGAGTAGAGGGGTAAATGATAGTGCTTTGTAAAAGTATGCACTGAACTCCAGGTTGCAGCCTCTAAGATGTCTTTGGTTGGTACTCCTCTGAGGAAGGCTGCTGCTTTGGTTGAATGTGGCCTAATGCCCTTAGGCACTGATTTGCCATGCTGTGAATAGCAGAAATGAATGCAGTGACCTATTCACTTTGAAATAGTCTGGTTTGAGATGGGCTTTCCTTGTGATCCTGCAGCATATGCAACTAGACGTTGTTTGGTCTTTCTGAAAGCTTTGGTTCTGTCCAAGTAGAAGTGTAGCTGCCTGTGAATGTCCACAGAATGCAGAATTCTCTCACCCTTATTCTGTGGGTTTGGATAAAAGGTAGGCAAATTAATTGTTTGGTTAAGGGCCACACTGGACACTACCTTAAGCATAAATGTAGGGTTTGTGCACAGAGAGACCCTGTCAGAATGGAAAATGATAAAAGGTTCCACAGCCATGAGTGCCTGTAACTCAGACTCGTCTAGCAGAGCGGTTTTCCAGGATAGGAATTTAATATCAGCTGCAGAGGCTTGTTCAAACGGAGGCAGTGTGAGTTTTTCCAAGACATAGTTGAGGTCCCATGCGGGTATTGGTGCTCTCCTTGGGGGTCTTGTGTTTTTGGCCCCTCTGAGGTACTACCTTAGTAATGGATGAGAAAACATAGGTGGTTCTGTATTGTAATGAGCTGAAATGGCAGAGGCATGAATTTTAATTAATAAAAAAGAAAGGCCTTTATCAAGCATCTCAGTTAAGTATTGCAAAATGAGGAATATTTGGAACAATAGTGTCAAAACCTTGTGCCTGGTTCCAAGCACAGAATCTCTTCCATTTTTCTGCATAAGATTTTCTGGTGCTAGGCCTCCTGGCCTCCAAAATAACATCCATCACTGCTTTAGAGAGAGGTGTGCCTTGACTGGCTACATTATCCGCCATGCTGCCAGGTTTAAGGTCCTGAGTTGGCTGTGCAGTATTTGACTGTCTTGTTGGGTCAATAAGTGAGGAACTTGAGGTAAAGTCCAAGCTGAGCATTGAGACAAGCTCTTCAGGATTGGGTACGAGTGCTGGCGGGGGCAATCAGTATCATTTTTGGTTTCTCTTGTTTGACCTTGAGGAGTACCTTGGGATATGGGCAGAGGAGGAAAGGCATATACTGTTAGGTCTTTCCAGCTGAAAGATAGAGCATCCACTTTCCATGCTTGCTTGTGATAAGTCCTTGTGCAGAATTTCTGTAGCTGGTAGTTGTAAGGAGAGTCAAATAGGTCTATGTCCGGGCGTACCCAGTTCCTTGTTATCATGGTGAAGACTTGTGGATTCAATTTCCACTCGTGGGGATCCATTAGGTTTCCGCTTAGTCTGTCAGAGTATTTGTCCTTCCTGGCAGAAATTGTGCTTGCAGATGTACTTGGTAAGTCAATGCTGTGTCCCGCAAGTTCATGGCTAACCTGCAGAGGGGGTAGGAAGGTGTGCCTCCCTGCTTGTTTATGTACCACATATCTGTAGTATTGTCCGTACTTATCAGTAGTTGTCCTGGATGAAGTAGATCCTTGAAGGCTGTCAGGGCGTTCTGAACAGCTAGCATCTCTTTTTGATTAATATGTAGATGCATTTGACTTGCGGACCATGTGCCCTGAATACATCATCTTGCCATATGGGCCCCCCAGGCATAATCTGATGCATCTGTTGTCAATGTCTGCCTGGCTGTGGGTAAGGTGAATGGCTGTCCCGTGTTGTGGTGACAGGCTTTTGCCCACCATCGAAACTCCTGTTGCAGGCAGGGAATTAGGGTAATTAACGTTTCCAGGCTGTGGCAATGTTGAGTCCAAACACTTTTTAGATACCATTGAAGTTTCCTCATATGCAGTCTTGCATATGGAATTAGCAGAATGCAGGATGCCATGAAGCCCAAAGCCTGCAGAATTTTTCTTGCAGATAACTGGGTCTTTGTTGCCAACATTTTGAAATAAGTAGTCAGTTGAATGTGTTTGTCTGGCGTGAGATAAGCCATCTGGGCAGTTGTATTTAAGCTTGCACCCAGGAATATTATCTCTTGAGAGGGTACGAGTTTTGATTACTTTTCGTTTACTGTGTACCCTAGACCTGTTAGTAATCTTTTTACAAACGCCAGATGCTGTAGTAGAATGTCCTTGTTCTCTGCTTGAATAAGGCAGTTGTCCAAGCAAGGATATACTTGTATTCCTCTTTGTCTGCAAAAAGCAATCACTGGTGCCAGGCATTTTGTGAAGTCCCTGGGTGCAGTAGATAATCCAAAGGGCAGTGCAGAGAATTGGTAATGCATTGAGCCAGCTATAAATCTGAGGTATCTTCTGCATGATGATTGGGACATGCAGGTATGCCTCTTTTAGGTCTAAGGTCACAAGCCAAGCACTCTTGCCCAGCATGGGCAGAAGCTGCTGCAAAGTTAACATTTGAATTTTGGAATATTCAGAAATGTGTTTACGATAGACAGGTCCAGTATTGGTCTCCAGGCTTTGCCCTTTCTGGACACCAAGAATAGCCTTGAGTAGAATCCTAGTCCTTGCTCTTGCTGTGGTATCAACTGAATAGCTCATGTCCATGAGGGATGAAACTTGTTTTGTGCCTCTGCCCACTGATTGCGTGGCAGATCTGGCATACTCTTTGGCCTTGGCAGGGTGTGAAAGTGGAACCTGTAGCCTTGTGATACGATATTTAGGACCTATTTGTCCTGGGTGATCTTGTGCCAATTTTGTGGAAAAAGTGCTAGTACCCCCCCCCCCCCCCAAAAGGGGCTGCCAGAAGATAAGTGCTTGGTGCTGGCAGGGGAAGTCATTGAGACTGTTTCCTGTATGGCTGCGATTTTTCCTCTCTGCTTTTGGAGGTAGAAGCACCCCATTGTTTAGGCCTGTATGAGCCTTGGGGCTGTGATCTGCCTCTGGGGCGTTTGTATCTGGCTCTTTGTGGCTTGACACTGGAAGGGACCAATTCTTTGTAGGCCAGCTCCTGCTAAATCTGGGAGGTTGTACCTGAAATAAATCCTTGACTGTTTGCATAGATTTGGCTTTGTCCTCCATTTTCTTCAACACCTCTTCTGCTTTAACACCAAAGTATCATGCTGTAATGGAGCATCTAATAGTTTTGCTTTGACATGATCAGGCAGATTCTGTTCTTTTAACCAAGCATGCCTCCTAATGACAGAACCCGCAATAGCGGCCCTGCAGGAGGCCTCTAGAGAATCAAAACCACATTGCAAAGTATGCTTTCCTACTTATTCAGCTGCATGCAATAAATCCTGCATTTCTTTGTTTTCTGCACATTCTGGATTTGTTAACATTTTCTGTTTAAGCAGTGACATAAGATATTTCTGACATTTAAGCATATGAAATTGGCAATTTAAAGCTCTTACAGCCAAGGTAGCAGAAGTATAAATCTTTTTCCCCCATCTTTCCAGGGCCCTAGAATCCCTATCAGAGAGAATAGTTTTTTTTTGTGATGGAAGCCTTGACCCCTTTCGGACCCTGAGAGATGGTTTCTAGGTCAGCAGCAGGGTTTTTATAAATAAATTTATGTGAATCAGGAACCCCGTAGTATCTGTCTGGCTTAACAGGGGCTGGTGGTAAAGAGTCTGGAGATAGACTGGACTCTGAAAATACATAATCTACAATGTCTAAAGCAGGTGGGATAGCAAGGGGACTGTGCTGAGGTAATAAAAGGAAGTCTGAGCCTTTTCTTGGATTCTGAGTAATCTTGGCTCTCCCAGTGGAAATGCTCCCTCATAGTATGCAGTCTCTCCCCAAAAGAATAATCCTCAGGAGGAGAGGCTGAAGGGATAGATTCTTCAGCATCAGAATCCTCATAGGGAGTAATAGAATATTCCTGTTTGGAACAGGAATCAGAGGAAATGGAAACCTGGCCTGAAGATTCGTATTCTATCTCTTGCCTAGGCCTCTTATCAGGTGGAGGATGGGAACCCTTGATCAAAGTAATTAGGTCTTCGGCCATTTTAAGCATCTGTTTTTTAGGCATGGTGGCCTGTCCTGGAGAATGCTGTACTTGTTTCTTTGTCTTTAGAACTGCTTTAGTCTTTGCCTTTGAAGCTGAAGTAGGTTTCACATATAACTGTGCAGGCCTGAAAACACCCTCAAAAGCCGATGCCTGCTCAGTGGCTCCGGACCCATCTGAGGGAATAGTTTCCGAGTGTCCAATGCCTTCAGTTTCCAGCGGCCTAGTCGGCTGGACGTGGGAGTCTGAAGCGGCCTGTGGCTCTGAGGTAGCAGGTGTCAGGGGCTGCGATAGCGCCTCACTGAGAACCGACGACAGGCCTAGCAGGAGCCTAGTCTGTTTTGGACCTCGGATGCCTGTCCTTTTCTTTTTCTTTGCGCTTTTTATTAACTCCGGTAGTCGGCTGTTCCGACGGCATTATATAATTGAATCTTCTGCTAAAGTAATGAAATGCAAAATCGTACAGACGCTTAATAGTGCGTTGGTTAAATCTAGCACAAAACCGACAACTAGCAACGTTGAGATCACGGCCTAGGCAAGGAATACAGTAAGAGTGAAAATCCTTGAGGTATTTGCTTCCCACAAGAAATACAACTTTTTCTGACATCGATCTGGATCAAGAAAAAAAGTTTCCCCAACGGGGTACTTAGCTTTAATGAAGACTTAGGATCTGAAATTCGAAATCGAAAATCTCAGGAGTCGGCCGACCAACACTTGCGAACTGCTTTTGCTTCGGGCACCGCGCGGCAAGAAAGACTGGAGAAAATTGCGTCAGCTGCATCTTTTATACCCCTGGCGCACTGACGTCAGGGGGGAGGCGACAGCAACAGATGCCAAACCTAGACTTTGGAATTCAGGCCAACTGCGGGTAGCCTGCCAGCAGGATAACCCAATTGTAATGACTGTAACAGTGAAACATGATAAACATCCTCAAATTTCCTGTAAGCAGAATGAATACAAATGTGGAGATAGACATCCTTTAGGTCCACAAATGCTAACAAAGCATGTGGAAGAATGAATGGAAGCAGAGATTGTATGGACAACATCATGAAAGACGTAACAGAGAAAAGTGTTGAGGGTGGAGAGATCTAGCACAGTACTCTCGTCTCCTTTTCTTGGAAAAAACAGCAGTCTGGAATAATGGCTTTTTCCCACATATTGTGGAGGCACCAGTTCTATCGTGGCTTTCTCAAGCAAGGTTTAAATGATGGGAAAGAGCAACTGTATCAGACTATGTGGAGAGATGCCAGTAAATGGAGAAACTTCTTTCCAAGTCATTCGGTACTGGTTTTGAACAGAAAGAACTTTGTCTGAAATGAATAGCAAAATGTGTAGGAATGAGGTGAACTCGGAATTATGTACTTACTAAAACTTGGTATACGTGTTGTCCTTTCTCATTCTTCCTTACTGATGAGGTTACGGATTGGATCCTTGGATCAGAGTCTGCCTCATCTTTCAGACTTCAGATCCCAGTCTCGAACTTCTCCCTCTTCCCATAATGCACCACACTATCTCTAACTCCTCAGATAGAGTTTGCTGCCTAGGTCTACTCAATTAGAGAAACAGGACAGATAAAGAATCAGGATTTTAACTGAAAAATAAATTACCACAAAATCCAATATCCTTCTAGAAAGACTAAGGCCTGGGAATTACTGGGAGTGCAGGTGAGGAAGAATGAGAGAAAGGACAACACATTGCCAAGTTATGGTAAGCACACAACTCATAATATGATGTTGTCCTTCTCATTCTCCCTCACTGATGGGCAGAGTCCCCAGCTACATAATTCTTGGGAGGCCCTCAAGGAAGGACATGCCAGAGCACTGTTAAGACCAAACAAAGGTCTGTCTGGAGACCATGCCTAATATGAAATGCGTTACAAGAATATGAGAATGCAAATGACTATGCCAGACATCATATAACAACTGTGATAGGAAGGATAATAAGGAAGTCACGGACTTGATATGACTATAGGATGACCAGACAATTCCAAAACACACTATAAACACATCAAAACACAGTTGAAATATTAACTGGCCAGCATTGTAGAAACAAGACTACATAGTCCAAGCAGTAGGTCTCAGAAAAGCATAACTGACAACTTAGGATGACAAAAACTGACCAACAATAACAGAGAAGGGAATAGCAGCAGCCAAGAAAGATCCAATGCCTAAAATGGATACCTGTGTGGGTAACCGATTTATTAATATTTCTTTACCAGGATAGTCCTACTGGGCAGAAGAATCCGTTTCAGTGAAAGCCCAAGGAAGAAAGTTGCAAAAGCATGTAAATATAACATTGAAAACAATCAAGGCAGCCAACAATTTCTCATAAGGTTAGAAAGGAAAGGGAGGGTGGGGCTCACCTTATTATAACAGCAGAAGCAGCGATACAGTAAGAGGTCCTGAACCTGCTACCTAATAAACAAGAGATGCAAGCCTGCACAGTCTTATAATCAGTGGAAATACCAAAACTATGCAGTGGGGTTGAAAGCGTGGAGAATAGGATACCGGATTTCCGAAGGGTGAGATAAGAGTTTCTGTTCTAACAGCATATTAAAACTTCAAAAGAGACCACAGCTCTCTCTGTTCTGAGTCAGGCAGAATTTTTTCCCTCCCTCCCACCCATTTAAGTTGTCTTGTTAAATACCACTGTCTTTCTAGTTGCCCGCCTCTTATGTTAATCTGACCATATATCTCATTTCTTTCTACTTTCACTGGCTTATGTGAGTAATCACAAAACCATCACTTTTGAAATCCCACCCCTTCAATTATTTAAATTTATTGGCCATCCTACAGTATTTCATAGCACCAAAATACAAAAGTAACCACCCCTTTCAGTCCATCTTACTGTTTTAAAAATAGTAACTCTCCACTAAACCTTAACAAACAGGTAAAACTCAAGTTACCTACTTTCATATCTAACTTCTCTAGTGCACACTGCAGAGTGCATTCTTTTCAATCTTACCTTTAAGCATCCCTGTTACTAGCACTTTCTCTAATACCTAAAAGATCATCTCTACTTGACTCCAAGTAGACTTTTCTCTATCTGTTAAACCTAGCACTTGCTCCTACAGTACTTATTACCTTGATACGGCACTCTTATAGATAGCACCCCAAAAGGCAAACCCCCATTTCTCGGTCACCCACGCCCCGAATCTCTTTTAAAGTTTTTTTGTCTAGTCCTTCTAGCATGTCGAGGATCAGTTGCTTGTGTCCTCTCCTGCTCAGCTGGTGAACCTGGGAATATTGAGGCAATGTTACAATTGCCTCATGTACACAGACAACCCTCCTCCTCCCACAAAACACAAATACATGCGAGAGATGCAACTATACGGCCAAACTGGAGGCTGAGCTCTCAACATAGGACTGGCAAGACCAGTCAGGAGGAGAAGGTTACCACACACACTATAGACCCAGTCTCACATAGTACCATCACAACCTCAAATCATACACATAAACACACAAAGACATACTCGGCTCTGATCAAAAATCTACCAAAACAGCAGAGGCCACCAAAGCAGACACCCAAACAACCACCACCTCAGAACACAACACCTGCAACACATAGACCTCACAGTCAGAGTGTCAAACAGTCACAGCCCTTAAGGCCAAACACAATGCCAGACACACTAGTCATTGGTGACTCCATAGTCAGACACACTGACGTCCCGCCACCAGACTGAGTAAGGAGAAGGTCACAGTAAGCTGCCTGTCGGGCGCTAGAATCCGCCACATAACGCAAGCACTCAGGTCTCTCAACAGCAGGTACAAACGACTCAGTCATTGTCCACGCTGGTGTAAACGACCTGAGACGCACTCCTTGGACTACATGAAAAGAGACATTGAGGAGCTCTCTGATTATGTAGCCCAGGCAGGTATGACCCTGACCTTGAGCAGTATCCTACCTTCACCAAGAATGATGCCACAATACAGAGATAAGATGATCAGCTTTAACAATTGGCTTAAACTCTGGTGTCATTCAAAGGGGATCCAATGTCTGTCTGCCTGGGATGACATGCTGGACAAGCCACGCTGCTTCCAAGGGACGGCTTGCACCTGTCACCCTGGGATTCGGATATTGGCAAAGGCTCTTGCCACCCCATAGTGCCTTTTTAGGCAAGGCTCAAATTCTAAACCTACCACCCTAGAACACAAAAAGGAAAAAACTAAGGGTAATGCTGCTCAATGCCAGAAGTCTAAATCTCAAAATGCACGCACTCGAGGCCCTTCTCAGTATGGAGAACATCGATGTCTGTGCAGTGACAGAAACCTGGTTCAAGGCTCCTGAGAGCACCCCAGCACTATCAGGTTTTACCTCTTATCATGCGTTCCGCCCCAAAATCCGGACAATACCAAGAAAGGAGGTGGGGTATCCATATTCATCAAAGACACCCACACCTCAAGACTGGTGGCAACGACGATGCATCGGAGACCATCCAGGTGCAATTAACCATAGGCAAGACTGCTCTACAAATTGTAGCATGTTACAGGCCACCCTCACAAACTCAGGAACCTCACATGGCCTTCCTGAAAACACTAGAGGGGATAAATGTATCACCAAACACTATCATACTAGGTGACTTCAATTACCCTAATATAGACTGGGAACACTACTCAAGCCCAAACACCCTAGCCCAAAAGTTCCTGGAATTCATAAACTCAAATGCCATGGAACAACTAGTCACCATCCCCACAAGAGGAGAAAACATACTTGATCTCATCATCACGAACATGGGAGCACAATGTTCAACACCGAAGTATACCCTCACTGGTGAGATCAGATCACAAACTAATCTCGCTGGAGGTCCTCATCCCACCTCCACCTGAAATAAAAAAGACCACAGTAAAGAACTTCTCGAAAGCCGACTTCACACTTCTAAAGACTAGTGTGGTCTCTTTTAAGGCCCCCGAGCCGGCAGAAAACAGTACTCAAGCCGCTGAATCATTTACAAATGCCTTCTACCAGCACCTGCAGGACTGCATGGATAAGGCAATCCCAAGCAAAACAAAGACTCTTTGTACCAAAGGCAAGCGTCCAGTCTGGTGGACCCCAGCCATAAACAAACTCTACAACAAAAGGAGGAAGCTACTACAAGATAGAGCAAAATCCTTAAAAGGTAAGACACCCTTGATCACTATAAGCAAAAAACTAAGAGCTCTCATAAAATCATCCAAAGCAAATTTTGAGAGAAAAATAGCTAAAGACTCAAAAGACAATCATAAGGCCTTCTTTAGCTATGTTAGAAACCTGGGAGGAAACTCCCAGATATGCTCAGAACTAGTTCAAAATGATGTGAAGATTACTGATCCTACAGACATTGCCAACATACTGGCTGACAGGTTCAGTGCAAACTTCCCCACCCCCCGCCAAAAGGAGAGATATCGATAGCAAGCCATTGCAGCCCCCAAACATCTCCAACGCCCAAGTGAGAACTGCTCTCTCCAAAGCAAAAAACACAGCATCCATGGGACCTGATGGTGTCCCCGGCTGTGTGCTCCACGAACTCAACGAGGAATTAAACCCACAGCTAGGACAGCTGTTTAATCATAGTCTTACCTCTGGATACGCACTCCAGGAGTGGCGCACTGCAACTGTGGTCCCACTTCACAAAGGCGGTGCCTCCACCGACCCTGGAAATTACCGCCCATTAGCTTGACAAGCCTTATCTGCAAAGCCATGGAGAGGATCATAATGGACCTCATAAATAAAGACATAGGAATTTGCAGACTTTGGATCCATCCCAGTTTGGCTTTGTCAAAGGCAGATCATGCCTTCTAAACTTGGTTGACTTTTTCAAACAGTCACCAAAGCCATTGATGAGGGAAAGGCAGTCCATACAGCCTACCTCGATCTGGCGAAGGCCTTCGATACAATACGCCACTCGGGTATCATTGAAAACTCATCAGCTTAAATGTTAACCCATACATCACAAGATGGGTTGCCAACTGGCTGAGTGACAGAACCCACAAGGTCAGAGTTGCTGGCGCCATGTCAGACTCAAAGCCTGTCACAAGTGGTGTACCACAGGGCTCAGTCCTGGGCCCACTCTTGTTTGGCATCTACTTTTCCAAGTACAAGCAAACACAGGAGGGTTATGGCTGACAAAGTTTGCAGATGACTGCAAACTGGGCCATAGTAGAAAACACATCTGACACAGATATCCTTCAGAAGGGTCTCACAGAAACGGATAACTGGTGCCAGAGCCATGGCCTAAAGTTAAATGCCAAAAATGCATAGTCATACCCTTCGAAAAACAAGGTTACCCCTAGCTACCAAATAGGTGGCAATCCACTGAGCACAGAAGAAGTTATCAGGGACCTGGGGACCCAGGTTGATAGTAGTCTGTCATTCGACACCCATGTAGCTAAAGTAGTTAGGAAGACCTTCTACATTGCCCACCTTATCATGAAGGGATTCTCATCTAGATCAAGGAGGTCATAGTCTCCCTATACTTATCACTCATCAGACCAATGATTGAGTACAATGCCCCATTGAATGTATCTGACCCGACACTTGCAGCAGCTGGAGAGGCCACAAAGTTCCTCACCAAAAGGATAAAGGGTCTCAAACATCTGTCCTATGCTGCCCGACTGAAAGAACTCCAGCTCTATTCAGTCGCCACCGCTTGCTCAGAGGTGACCTTTGCCTAACATACAAGGCCATGTCAAACCCAGATTTGATGAATATGCTTCACCTCAAAAATCTAGATCCGTCAGAGTCACAAGGGCGGAGACTTAAACCTCGACACGGCTATTAATAGGACGTGCTGGAGGGATAGATTCATCACCCAAAGACTCCCTATGCTGTGGAATAAAATCCCGGTATATGTGAGGCAGAGCACCTCGCTGGCCTTGTTCAAGAGAAATCTTGACCAATGGATGGGAGATCGCAGATATACCCCAGGGATTACCTCAGTGTCACTGCTCAACAGAGGCACAGCAAAATAATGGGTATAGTTCCCCATACTAAAGGGGTGGCGTAAGCCACAAAACTATGGGCTAGGCTTGTAAATGCCCTCGGGCAGATAGCCTAGTATGAACCTATGAACCTATGAACCTATGAACCTATGAATGGCTCCAGAATCCATAGGGGTATGTGAGACGAGACCAGAGAGAGGAAGAAAGAGAAAAAGAATGAGGATGACAGAGCTCTTTCACCTGCTGGTTTGCTGTAGACACCTCAAGATCAATAGCAGAGGGGGAATAAGCACAGATAAGACAGAGGGGACCTTGCATGAACCCAAGCACCCCTCAGGAATACCCCCGGAGTTGAGATGAGGAAATATATGTTGACAGGGAAAGCCAAGAAGTCATAGCAAGGTTGGCCCCAACAGCTAAAAACTAGGTCTGCAACAGACTGATGGAGGGGCTACTCATGACGAATTAGGCTGGACCTACAAAGTATTTGCCACAGCATCGGATTTCCCCAGGACATGTGCTGCAATAAGAGAGCAACCTGAAGAAATCACCCATTCTGGATGTTCTTTGGCCTCTTGGCACAAGGGGTTATAACAGGTTTCCCCCTTGTTTGTCGATATACTAAACCCACAGACATGCTGGAGGTGCGCATGCAAAAGCCCCTACAGGAAGAATATCCTGAAAGGCCTGCAACTTTAGCAGAAGAGTTCTCATCTCCAAGACATTGTCCTACAACCCAGTCTCCAGGTAAGACCATGTGCTTCTGGCCAGTCTTTGCTTGAAACATGCCCCCCCATCCAGTCTGGGTAGAAAGTGTCCATGGCCACTGTGGATGATTAAGTGGGAAGAAAGGTTTGCCTAGCACAAACTGACAGTGGATCCAAGATGCAGGCTGAGAAAAAGAACCACAAGTTTGTAGGGTTAATCTTGTTTAGGGGAACAGAAGAGAGAGAGTCCCACACATGAGTACTTAATGGGGCGGTGAAGACAGTTGAAATGTATGGTAGTAGTACAGATTCCAGTCAGTATTCTAACACAGCTGGAAAAAAATATTCATATAAGAACTTGCAAAAGAACATTCATGCACATTAAATCTGTTTCATAGCAGTCTGGCCACAAATATCCCATTAGTATAAGTGGCAATGCTAACACACTAAGATTAGAGCACGAAGAATTCATTAAACATCAAAAATCAACATTTGTGGGAAATCATGTCAAACTGTGTATAACATTACCAAAACCATCATGACAGAAATCTGGAGTGCCTTATCAAACAGGCATCCAAATTTACTAACGTCAAACAATATTCCATCATTCACACACAACTACTTAATGATGACAAATAAAAATACAAAAAAGCCCCAAAAACAATAGGAACAGATGATGGATGCTACTATAGAAAACAGGAAAGACACTGAATATTGTACAGCTGAAGATCTACTGTTAGGGCAAGTTCTCAAGCAGAATCACTGCTTCAGTACCATTCCTGATATATAGAAATCAACCAGCAGTTAACACTTGCCTGACCAACAAGCCTCCTACAGACCTGCATATGTGAAGGCACAGACCATCACACACACTTTAGCATCCAGATTTAATGGACACTGGCCACATTGTCAGCTTTTTTTTTGTTACTAAACTTGAGAAGGCCACAGCTCATCTGTGGGAGAGCCAACTTTCTTAGAAAAAGTAGGATGAAAGCCCCTTTAAATTTTCTACCCTGCCATTTTACACTTCATTTTTGAGCAAAAGAGGGACTTATCCTGAGAGAAAGAGGATAGCAGCTATTACTGCCAAAGTGATTAGTTGAATATTACTGTTAAGGTGAGCGGTCTCACAATTTTATACTCATCATAAAGTCACTGTTGCAGTAGCATTCATAAGAAATGTGAAATGGGTTTCCAAAGCACTTCTAAGACTGAGGTTGGGGTGAGGACTGTGTTGTTGGTTTGTGATTCCTCTAAGTATACTATGGAGGACTGCTGCACCAAAACTTTCTACCTTGGAATAACCATCCAGTTAACAGATGACCTGAGTAAAAAACCTGTCTACACAAGCTACAGAGGCAGACCCTACTTTCAGAATGTGCTCTCACTCATTCCTGCAGAGATTTATCATAGCAACAGGCAACACAGTTAGCTAACCACTTGGCCAGTATATTCTTAATGACTAGTTTGTCCTCTTTCCCTTGCACAAAATGTGTGTGTAATGGGACTTTGTAGCATCACAAATATCTGTGGATGTCTAACATATGTAGGATCCTACCTCCTTTGTTCTGGGGTTTTATGAAATGCTGATAGTTGCCAGCTGGTTCAAAGACATGATCCCAAGAGGTTAGAAAGTACAGTTGTGTACACTTACCATAAATGTAGATGTGAGTGTATTCACTGTTGCAGTCATTACATTTGGGTAATCCTGCTGGCAGGTTGCCCTCAGTCGGCCTGAATTCCAAAGTCCTGGGTCCTGCATTGGCCACTGTCGCCCCTTCCCTGAAGTCAGGCGTATTAAAAGATGCGGCAGATGCCATTTTCTTTAGTTTTTCTTGCCCCAGATGCCAGGTGTCTTCTTAAAGGGTAGCCAAAATTTATATACATATGAATACATGTACCAATATAAACTTTACCTTAATCTACAAACAAATACACCACATAGGTTGTATAAATCAGAGAAAGAAAGCTAGGTTCCATCAGAAGAAAAGGGGGATGGTGGGTAACCTGGACTGCAACAGTGAATACACTCGAACATCTACAATTATGGTAAGTGTGCACAACTGTACTATTTCTTCGTGTTTCACTGTTGGTCATTACATTTGGGTAGAGTCCCAAAGCTATGGATGGGAGGCTGTAGCTAAACAGCATTAGGAGCGGCTATGAGCCCCTGCAGAACTGCAGTGGCAAAGCCTGCCCTGGACTTAGAGTAGAGTGGCAGAGGATAGTGCTTGGTAATGGTGTGCACTGAACTCTAAGTAGCAGCCTCTAAAATGTCCTTGGTTGGTACTCCCCTGAGAAAGGCTGAAGTGGCTGCAGCTCTGGTTGAATGTGGCCTAATGCCCTTACGGACTGGCTTGCCATGGTGTAAGTAGCAGAAACGAATGCAGTGGCCTATCAACTTTGAAACAAGTCTGCTTTGAGATGGCCTTTCCTTGTGATCCTGCAGCATGTGCCACTAGTAATTATGTGTTTCGGAAAACTGGTTCTGTCCAAGTAGAGTCTAAGCTGTCTGTGTACGTCCAAAGAATGCAGAATTCTCTCCCTCTTGTTCTGTGGATTTGGATAAAAAATTGGCAGATGAATAGTTTGGTTAAGAGCCACACTGGACACCACCTTAGGCATAAATGTTGGGTTTGTCCTCAGAGGCCCTGTCTGAATAAAAAATAAAAGGTTCCACAGCCATGAGTGCCTGAAGCTCTGAAACTCATCTTGCAGAAGTTATTGCTAGGAGCAGAGCTGTTTTCCAAGATAAAAACTTTATAACAGTCGTAGCAGCTGGCTGAAACGGTGGCAGGGTGAGTTTTTCCAAGACATAGTTGAAGTCCCATGCAGGCACTGGTGATCTTCTTGGTGGCATTAAGTTTTTGGCTCCTCTGATGTACTGTTTTAGTAAGGGATGAGAAAAGATTGGTGGCTCTGTACTGTAATGAGCCGAAATGGTAGCGGCATAAATTTTAATAGATGAAAAAGATAGACCTTTGTCCAGCATCTCAGTTAAGTATAGCAAAATCTGAGGAATATTTGGCACAGCTGTATCAATTCCTTGTGCCTGGTTCCAAGCACAAAATCTCTTCCATTTTCCAGCATAAGATTTTCTAGTACTAGGCCTTCTGGCCTCCAAAATGACATCCATCACAGCTTTACTGAGAGGTGTGTTTTGTATGCCTACATGATCCGCCATGCTGCCAGGTTTAAAGTCCCGAGTTGGCTGTGCAGGATCTGATTGTTTTGCTGGGACAGTAGATGAGGTATCCGAGGTAAGGTCCAAGCTGGGCATTGAGACAAGCTCTTTAGTATTGGATACCAGTACTGGCTAGGCCAGTCTGGGGCAATTAGTATCATCCTTGGCTTCTCCTGTCTGACCTTTAGGAGTACCTTGGGGAGGAGAGGCAGAGGGGGAAATGCGTATACTGATGGGGTTTTCCAGCCGAAAGATAGGGCATCCACTTTCCATGCATGTCTGTGATAAATCCTTGTGCAGAATCTTTTTAGTTGGTAGTTGTGAGGGGAGGCGAATAGATCTATGTCTGGGCATCCCCATTTCCTTGTTATCATGCTGAAGACTTGTGGATCCAGGTGCCACTCGTGGGTTCCATGAGATTTCTGCTTACGTCTGCCAGAGTATTTTTCCTTCTTGGCAGGAATTGTGCCTGCAGGTGTACTGGCAAGTCAATGCTGTGTCCCACAAAGTCATGGGATAGTCTGCAAAGAGGGTAAGAATGAGTGCCCCCCTACTTGTCTATATACCACATGACGTGGTGTTGTCTATCAGTAGTTGTCCTGGATAAAGTAGGTCCTTGAAAGCAGTCAGGGAATTTTGAACTGCTAGCATCTCTTTTTGATTGATATGTAGATGCATTTGGTTTCAGGTCCATGTGCCCTGAATGCATCTTCCTGCCATGTGGGCCCCCCAAGCATAATCTGATGCATCCGTTGTTAGTGTTTGCCTGGCTGGGGGTAATGTGAATGGCTGTCCCTTGTTTTAGTGACAAGCCTTTGCCCACCATCGAAACTCCTGTTGCAGGGTAGGGAATGAGAGTAATCAGCTTCCAGGCTGTGGCAATGTTAAGTCCAAACACTTTTACAGGTACCATTGAAGTTTCCTTATATGCAGTCTTGCATATAGAATTAGTTGGATGCAGGATGCCATGAAGCCCAAAGCCTGCAGAATTTTTCTTGCAGATAACTGGGCCTTTGTAGCCAGCCTTTTCAAACAGGTAGTCCAGTTGCCTTTGTCTGGCGGGAGATAAGCCATCTGGGCAGTTGTATTTAAGCTTGCCCCCAGGAATATTATCTCGAGAGGGTACTAGTTTTGATTTCTTTTCGCTGACTGTGTACCCTAGGCATGTTAGAAGTCTTTTCACAAATGCCAGATGCTGTAGAAGAATGTCCTTGTTCTCTGCTTGAATTAGACAGTCGTCCAAGTATGGATATATCTGTATTCCTCTGTCTGCAGAATGCAATTACTGGTGCCAGGCACTTTGTAAAGACCCTGGGCGCAGTAGATAAGCCAAAGGGCAGTGCAGAGAATTGGTAATGCATTGAGCCAGCCTTGAATCTGAGGTATCTTCTGCATATTTGACTGATTGGGACATGCAGGTATGCCTCTTTTAGGTCTAAAGTCACAAGCCAAGCGCTCTTGCCCAGCATGGCCAGAAGCTGCTGTAAAGTCAACATCTTGAATTTTGGTATATCCAGGAATGTGTTCAAAATAGATAGGTCCAGTACTGGCCTTCGGGCCTTGTCCTTTCTGGGTACCAAGAACAGTCTTGAGTAAAATCCTTGTCCCTGCTCTTGCTCTGGTACTAGCTGAATGGCCCCCATGTCCATGAGGGATGAAACTTGTTTTTGTACCTCTGTCCATTGACTTTTTGGCAGATCTGGTCAGCCGTTTGCCTTTGGCAGGGTATGGAAATGGAACTTGTAGCCTTGTGACATGATATTTACGACCCATTTGTCCTGGGTTATAACATGCCAATTTTGAGAAAAAAAGTGTTAATTGTCCCCCTAAGGGGGCTGCCAGGAGATAAGTGCTTGGTGCAGGCAGGGGGAAGTCATTGGGACAGTTTCCTGAATGGTTGTGATTTGTCTTCTCCAACTTTGGAGGTAGAAGCCTCCCCACTGTTTTGAGCGAAATGAACCTTGTGCCTGGGATCTGCCTCTCGGGCGTCTGGGTCTGCCCCTTTGAGGTCTGTCTGACACAGGAAAGGACCAATTCTTTGTTGGCCAGTGTCTACTAAACCTAGGTGGCTGTACTTGTAAAAAAATCTTTGACCGTTTGCGTAGATTTAGCTTCATCCTCCATTCTCTTTAACACCTCTTCTGCCTTAACACCAAAGTATCATGCTGTAAAGGTGCATCTAATAATTTAATCTTAACGTGATCAAGCAGATTATGTTCCTTTAACCAAGCATGCCTCCTAATTACAGAACCTGTAACTGCGGCCCTGCAGGAGGCCTCTAAAGAATCAAAACCAAATTGCAAAGCATGCTTTCCAACTTGTTCAGGAGCATGCAATAAATCCTGCATTTCCTTGTTTTCTGCACATTCAGAGTTTAACAACATTTTCTGTTTAAGCAATACCATGACATGATGCTGATATTTGAGCATATGAAACTGACAGTTTAAGGCTCTTATAGCCAAGGTAGCAGATGTGTAAACCCTTTCCCCCATCTATCCAGTGCCCTCGAATCTCTGTCAGAGGGGGTAGGGTTTTTTTGCAGCGGACACCTTAACTCCTTTGGGGTCCTGAGAAATAGTTTCTGGGTCTGCAGTAGGGTTTTTAAAAAGGAACTTATGTGAGTCAGGAACCCTGTAATATCTGTCAGGCTTAACAGGAGCTGGAGGTAAGGAGTCAGGGCTAAGACTAGACTCCGAAAACATATCTATAATGTCTAACAGGTGGGATGGCTAGTAGCTTGTGTTGAGGTAGTAACAGGAAATCCCTGAGCCTCTTTTTAGATTATGAAAAATCTTTGCTCTCCCAGTGGAAATGCTCCCGCATGGTATGTAAGGTTTCCCCCAAAAGAATAGTCCTCTGGAGGAGAATCTGAAGGTATAGATTCTTCAGCATCAGAATCCTCACAGGGAGGAAGAGAATATTCCTGATCAGAAGAGGAATCAGAAGAAATGGAAGCCTGATCTGAAGATTCATAGTCAGTGTCTTGCCTAGACCTCTTATCAGGAGGGGGATGGGAGCCCCTGATCAAGGTAATCAAGTCTTTGTCCATTTTGAACATCTGCTTTTTGGGCATGGAGGCCTGTCCACATGGCTCTTGGGTTTGCTTCTTTGTCTTTGAAGGTGCTTTAGTCTTTGCCTTTGAAGTAGGTTTAATGTATAGATGTTTAGGTCTGAATACACCCTCAGAAGCCGGTGCCTGCTCAGTGGCTCTGGACACATCTGAAGGAATAGCGTCCGAAGCTTTAATACCTTGAGTTTCCAGCAGCATAGCCAACTCCACGTGGGAGTCTGTAGCGGCCTGCGACTCTAAAGTAGTGGTTGTCAGGGGCTGCGAAAGCGCCTCACTGAGAACCGGCAACTGGCTTAGGAGAAGCTTTGTTGGTTTTGCACCTCGGTTGTCTATCTTTTTTTCTTTGCGTTTTTGTGAATTCCGGTAGTCGGATGGCTATCCGACGACATTTCTGGATAATTAAACCTGCGTCCAAAATAGTTTAATGCAAAATCATACAGATGCTTAATAGTGCATTGGTTAAATCTAGCACAAAACAGACAACCTGAAACGTTATGGTCAGGGCCTAGGCAAGGAATACAGTAAGAATGAAAGTCCTTATAAGGCATTTGCTTCCCACAAGAAATACAATTAACTTTTTCTGACATCAGTCTGGAGCAAGAAAAAAGTTTCCCCAATGGGGTACTTAGCATTATAGAAGACTTTGGATCTGAAACTCTAATTCGAAAATCTCAGGAGTCGGCTGACCAGCACTTACGAACTGCTTCTGCATCGGGCACCGCACAGCAAGAAAGACTAAAGAAAATGGTGTCTGCCGCATCTTTTATACCCCCGACGACCTGACGTCAGGGAAGGGGCGACAGTTGCCGATGCAGGACCGAGGACTTTGGAATTCAGGCAGACTGATGTCAACCTGCCAGCAGGATTACCCAAATGTAATGACTGCAACAGTGAAACATGATCAGGGGAATCTACCTCTACAAAAAAGATTAGTCAGCAGAGCTCCTGCAAATTGGGTGCTGGGGCCTCTCCTTTTTAGCATCTACTTTTCTGAAGTTAAGGCCAACAAAGGGTTTCTGGCTAACCAAGTTTGCAGATAATTGCAAACTAGACATAGAATTTCCCAAAGGTACAAATTCCCCCAAGAAGGCCCGACAGACAACTCGTGCCAGCGCCATGGTCTAAAACTCAATGCCAAGAAATGCACAACAGTACCTTTGGAAAGACTGCTACTACTGGAAAACTATCATATTGATCATACATCCTTAACAGTAGATCCAGGTCTCGGGCATTTGGGAACACATTACGACAATAACCTGACCTTTGACTATCACATGCCTACAGTATTAAGTAAATCATTCTATGTTGTGCACCTTACAGGCAAATGTAGACATCTAGGCTCAAGGATGTCATTGGTCCCCTGTGATAAGCCCTCATTCTATCATTCATGGAGCAAGTGCAACATATCCTTTGGTACGTACCTAACCAGGCATATGGAACAACTGGACCTTCCACAGAGGTTCTTCATAAAAGGAATACAGGGTGTAAACATGTCCTACATGAAGCATTTCAAAGTCCTATCCATTCCAGTACTTTGTCGCCTACAGACTGCTGACAGGAAAATATATACCTGCCCTACAAAACATATCTAAGCCCACCTTGATGAAAACATGTAGAATCAGAATTACCTGACACAGGGACTTAAACTTCATCTGCAACATAAATAGGACATGCTGGAGGAACAGGTATGTGTCTCAGACTACCTCTTCTAAGGAACAGCTTCCCATCCATGAGAAGAGTTCTTCCTTAACCAAATTCAAGCATAACTTGGACCAGTGGATGGTAAATTAGTAATTTACCCTGGTCTGGCACCTTAGTCTCTAGTGGACACAGGTAGCCTGCAAATGTTAACCATAAGCACCAAAGCCTACATATACCTCTTAAAACCACTGTAGGATTTCAAAACTTTTAAGATGCATTTTAAGCCTAAACATGTATCCTAAAATGCACCCAGAGACAGTTAGCTTAGTAATCGCCACTGAACCTGTGGTGAAGGAACATCTCAGAAGGTACTTGACAAAGGTAGGATTCAACCTTGAGGTGATAGCTGGGAAGACTGAAAAGTTTTACATTCAAAGCTTGCAGTTCCAAAATTCATTTTACAGCCACCAAGAAGAAAGACTTCCAAGATAAACTTGACCAGTAATGAGGCTGCTGTTTTGTAGACATTCAAGGTCAGCTGCTCCAGGACAAACTTCAGATCCAGAGTAGGAATAACCCTTCTAGACAGTTTTAAGTGAAAGCATGTGTTTTAGTAGCTGCCTAAATGATGCCCACCTTGTAAGGGCAAAAAGTAACAGACAGAAATGGCTGAAATGTGCATCTTTATGTAGGATTAAGACCATTACATTCCTGGACTTTCCAAGATGGTTGCACATTGATGAACAGCTTAACTTGAGCTCTCCCAGTGCAAAAAAAAAAAAAAAAAGGCAAAAGAAATTAAGACAAAGGTCAGGAACTCTGTCTATCCATCCACAATCCCTTTTCCCATTTTTTTGCACAAGAACTCGGTCATTCAGTTACCGACTAGTATGTACACTGCCTGGATGCCAGCAAAGAAGAAACTAAGAGCCTGAAAGAAAATCAACTAGAAAATGTAAAGAGAAAACACTAACTGGGAAGAATCATGCAGCTGCACAGCAAAAAGCAGTTCAATACCCAGCTTTGGTGCAAGATATGGCTTCAAGTAATCTAGAGGAAAAAAGTCAAATGTACTGAGAGCTGATTAAAATAGCTGATTAAAATAAATGAAACACTGAAGTACATCAACTCAAACAAAAGGTTGGAAAAATGGAAGAAGCTTTAAACAGCTATTCAGATGAAACCACAAAACAGTGAGTGGTACAACAAAACTAAACTATAAAAAATGCCAAAGGCACTGCTGGAAACCAGAATAGTGACAACGTAGTCTCCTTTGCTGACAGTGCAACAAAAACATGCCTCGATGCCAAACCCTTTTAATGGTTTATTAAGGGGAGAAAAAAGATTTAGCACTTTCATTCCTTAACTGGAACTTCCTCAGAATCTAACAGAGTACACACATCATTTCTTTAAAAAAACTGCCTTAAAGCCATATACTACATTGCATTAACAAATAAAAACACAAAAAATGTTTATGCTTGCCATCCATTTATGCATGCACCTGTGCAACTGAGAGAATGTCTGAACAATGCATTTAGTGTTTTTCTTTCCAATATCATATAGGTGTTTGTAGATCCTTTGTTTAACGCACATTCAGTCTTTCCTATATAGAAACTAGAGCAATCTGTACATACAGCTATGTACTTTTTTCCTGAGGTTTTACAGTTACCTCTAATAAGATTAATTCTACTATTAAGTTCAACTTCCAAACCTATTACACCTCAAACAACTCAGTCTGCCACTCCATCACCTACCTACCAGACAGATGTCCAGCCCTAAGAAACCTAGTAAAACCCTACACCAGCAATAGAATGGGGTCTGCTCATCAGAAACTTCTCCTAGAAGTCTTTAAAGTCCAGTAACACCACCGGAGATGTCCTATTCTCAAAGTACATCTCAAATCTGGAACTCAATAACCCAGCCCATTCTCTGCACTGCTAATCCTAACAAATTCAAACTTCACCTCAGTACTCCTTTCTCTAACTGGCTACGCACCTGGTCATCACCAGGGTGACCCCTCAGCAAAGTCTTAACACTACTCGTACTATATTTTTGCTCTTGCTCACTCTAACCCCCTACGCAACTTATCACTGCACATTCTTACTCTAACTGCTTTCCTTGGTATTATGCTATCCACTCCCAAGAGATAAATATTTATGCTTGCTGTGTTGTGCTGTATTCATTCAACTACCAAACAATTGTGTAACATGCATGAATACCTTCCTGCAGCACTACTGTACTACTAGCAGTATCTTTTTTTTACTTTTAGTCCCATCTTCAACTCGTTGGACTTGTATGACTGTTTTCCTATGTAACATGTTATCCTTTTTTAAATTCTCTAACATTACTTACTATGTAACTTGGAGCTTTTCTCCCCTGGTCTCTGCTGAAAACGGACCTATTTTTCTCAGGCTCAGTCAGACTCTCTCAGTAAACAAATTTAAAATAAATAAAATTGCTTAATATTGTTTATCTCATAATATGTAAGGGCATTGCTTACATGTCCCAAACCTTGTGGTGCATGATGTATAGCATTACACTCCAAAATTTGTTAAAAACTAGTAGTTTTAAATATAAAGAGTGGTTCAATTCTTAAAATATTAATGAACAGCACACAGGAGCCAATATGCCACGGTGATACGGCGGTAGCGTTGTTACCTCACAGCAGGAGGTTCTCCCGTTCAATTCTCGGCTTGGGAGTGCCTTCTGTGTGGAGTCTGCATGTCCTCCCTGCGATTGGATAGCGTTCGAAAGACATGTGTGCGTAAATGGGCGTGCCTTCGTTGGAAGGTTGGGCGTCGAGCTGGCACCTCAGTGTTCCATAAAAAATCTACTGCCAATCATTAGCGGACCGGCGTTCCACTGTGGCGACCCCTTACTGGGAAAAGCCAAAAGACAAACACAGGAGCTAATAATGCTACAGTTTTTATTTATAATATCCTTAATTTTATACGTGTATTCAATAGAGCTCTACTACAGTACAATTTATTGAGTGAAGTATATGTGCCTAAACTTTCCATTCAAGTAACAGTACTTGCACTCAATAATGGTTTATCTTTAGTGCCCTATTCTTGTAATATGGGGTTACTGACATTACATAAAAAGTTAAGCGGGTATCATATTTGTATGAACATATGTTCTAATGTTGTGAAGTAAAAATACTATTAGCAGACATAGCAGCCAAGACTACGAAGGCTCTACAAACATCTATATATTTGAAAGGAACACTAAATGCGTTATTCAGACATTCACTCAAGTACACAGGGTCAGGCAACTAGAAGTTTGGCATTCTGGATAAAATTCCAGTGGATCCTAAACATGGTGACTAAGTAAAACAGAATTTAAAAAACGTATTTGGCAATTTTGGTTAATGCCATCAACCCACCTGGTTTGAATGCCATGATTTCAATACTTTTAAGTTTAAAACTACAATATACAAGTCTTTAAAGATTTTAATGTGTTAGTTGAATTTTAAATATAGTCTTATACACATGATTTTTATATGCAGTTACTCTAATTTTAAATAGCTTCTCTAAAAGTATATAGAAGGATGGTAAACTTATATTTTTACTTAATACAATGTAGTAAACGGCAGGCCTTTTTAAAGGAAATTATGCATGCACTCTGTTAGATTCTGAGGAAGTTTCAGTTTAGGAATGAAAAGTGCTAAATCTTTTTCCCCTAATAAACCATTAATGTTTTGCACTGAGGGATGTTTTTGTTGCACTGTCAAAGGAGACTACATCACTTTTTTTGGTTTCCAGTTTCCTAGATATTCAGATGAGCTTAAGAAGCTGCAAAAACCAGAGGTTGAAATGAAAAAAAACGCAGGCCGAGGAGACTGCTCAAGAAAAGAGGTTTAAAAAATTGTAGAATTAGAAGATGGAGCACATACAGAAAATCTGACATTTTCTGCTGTACCAGAGAAATGAAAAGGAACAGGCTATTAATTTTATGAAGGCAAAACTAAGCAACTGGACTGGTATTCCACAGCAGTTAACTGAAAGCGAACATTGTGTGTATGCTCCAAGTTTGGCCATGAGAAAGCAGCCAGGATCTCTATTAGTAAAGATGCAAACCTACCAAAAGAATTGATCCTGAGAAAACTGTGGCAAAAGGGCAAGGATTAACAGTTGGAGACAGTAAAGTGTTTGTGGAAAATCATTCACTGTGCACCAGGCAAAATAGAAAAACTTATTTCAGCAATCAGAGACCGGTATGAGATTCAAGTTTATTTAGACATCTTCAGAATATTTTTTTCTTGGAAGATCAATGTTATTTGTTGATGCAGAAGAGGCTAAAGATGAAATACAAAGGTTTGACGGACCAAAAGTGAGCCATCAAGCACAGAAAGGGTCTTTGCTCCTCATTCTTCTGATAATAAAGCACATAGAGATTTTGCCAGGGAAATCTTTTCCACTGTCCCAAAGGAAAATGGTTGAGAGACCAAGAAAGGCACAGGAGGACCAGAAGAATCGGGAGTACCTTTGAAATGAACCAGAATCTGGAGTTGGGAGATGGAGATGAATAGTAAAACCAGCAACATGGAAATTAGTGAACAAATGTGAGACTGCCAAATATCAATCGCATTTGTGAAATACGACTGTATAAGTGGAAAGAGTGGACTTTAATTTTGTTTAACTTGTGGGAAAATTAAACGGATTTGCCTCACTTCATGTCATTAATGTTTAGAAGGACACTGAGGGAACAGGAAAAAAGAAAGGAAAAAGGTAACCTGAGTAAAAATCTCTGTTCTGGACAGTATTTCTAAGAAACTTCACAATATAAATTGCATGTTTTATGGCAGAGCATTTTTAGTTGCTCTTGTATGTGACGTTACTAAAATAAACAGATACCTACATTTCTTTATACTAAAAAGAAAAAGACAATACAATGCAAGAAGTAAAAAGGCTAGACAAAAGCATATTTAAGTTAATATGCTGTAATCTAGGGTTGGGGATGGGATGCAAAAGTACACAGATCATAATATATGAAGAGTAGATATGTTTTCTCTTACTTTGCGTAGGTGAATGCCTGGATTAAGATCCTTGGCTTAATCCAATAACAAGTTTTAAGTTGAAGCAAGTAAATGAGAAAACATTAAATATAATGAAAAGTAAAAGTTTCAGCTGGTCTTTAGAAGCCTACATCTAAGGACTTCATTTCTTCTCTTGCATTGCCATGGACAAGTGGATAAGAGGGCCAAAAAAACTGGTTTCATTGTGGCTAAACATTGTTTTCTGAAAGCATGCAAGTTCTGTTTAACATCTTGGAGAGAGGAACAAAGAAAAAAAATAAAAACAGACACCAACTAGTTTAAGTAAAAGCACAGGCAATAACGTGCGCATTTACATGGATAACCTTAGTTTTATGTTAAGGCCTGCATAATCAGCCGTCCATTTGGGACAGGTAACCTATTAGGAGGGTTAAACTTTGTTATTTGAACACACAGACCGCTGTGTGCGTTTAAATTAACAGGTTATGGGGGGGTGTGCTTTTTGTGCAAGGGTTTTCATTTAAAAAAAAGTCTTGTAAAATGTGACAGGTTCCAACGCTAAGAAAAAATATGTAGATAACTGATTAACCTGGAAAACATTAGTGGGTACATGCATCACATGTAAAAAAGCTGTTACATGTAAATGGTAGGAATAATGAATTTATATGTAAATCGGTAAGAATAATGACTTTATATGCAATAGATAGGAATAATGACTATACGTAACAGATATGAATAATGACTTTATATGTAAATAGATAGGAATAATGGCTTATAACGGTGATACTTTCCAAATTATCTTTGAATGGGAATGGTCTAACAGGTACAGAGATAAAAGAAAGAATTTAATTATATTAAAAAATGCACAGTGCAAATAGCAATGCTATTGGAGATGCATTTGGAAAGAAATGGGCATGTGAATTTGATAAGGATTTCAGGATGGATATTCAGCAGAATATAAGGACCGAAGGAAAATAGGAGTACTTGTATTAGTTGCTAGAGGAGCACCAATAGTGATAAAGGAAACAAATGCAGATTTGTGGTAGTAAGGGGTTACTGCCAAGGGATGAGGATTATACTTGTATTTATATTCCACCTAAAACTGCTATTATGAAGCCTAACAAAATTTTTGAGACATAATTAGCATTCAGCATGGAATATTTCTTATAGGTGGGGACTGGAAATTGTTTGCAATAAGCATATATCGGAGGGAGGGTGGCTAGAAGGGAAAATACAAAACCTGGTAGATTTCTGACGAAATTATGAAAATATTTGGTATGGAAGGCATACATTCAGTAGTAGGAACTCAGAATTTACATATTCCCCAAGGTATAATAGCTGGGCTGGACTACACAGAAATTATATTTCACAGGAACAAGTGTATTTGAGGGCTGACCGGTCCAATAAATTCAGCTCATGCACTAATGATAAAGATAAAAATGCAGGGTAATGAAGTGGAGAGGAGACACTGGTGCTTCCCCACCTACCTGTTAAAGCGAGAAGTTTAAGGAAAGTTTAATGGAAATTATTTGGGAGTTGTTAGGGAAGATAGAAAGTACACAAGAAATTACAGCTAGTGAGCGGGATAAAATGAAAGCGGAGTTTAAAAATAGTAGAAAAAAGATACGATTAAGCAAAAAAAATTATTTACAGGGGTGACAAAGGTCAAAGTATTACAGAATAATGGGAATCTCGTGGAAGAGGCGCAATTGCAGAGTACTAAAGAAAAAATTTAGCCTGGATAATATGCACAAGTCTAGCAAGACTGCTGTTAAGCAACAGCTTTTTTCACTCCAGAGCACAAGAACTTTTAGCACAACTTAGGCAAAGCAGAAAGGGGGTTGTCAAATTTACTGAGCCTATAACATGAAAAATAGACCCTTTACAGGTGAGATCGGAAATTTTATGAAAATTTGTATAGGGTAGAGAAGTGGTGAAATCAGGAAAAAGCACAAATGGAACTACTTATGGAAGACAAACATTGCCAAGGTTAGAGGTATACGAGGTTCAACAACCAACAGTTTGGAGAGGATGAGATAAAAATGGTGATTTACAACCAATATGCAGGAAAGTTTCCAAGAAGAGGGGATATTTTGGTGGAAGTCTGGAAGCTAGGAGGGAAGAAAGTGAAAAACCTGGAAGGTTTGTTCAACAGTACTTTAAAAGGGAGGGGAAGCAATAATATCCTGGAGAAAAGTATTGTACTGCAGACCCATCAGAGCCAGCTTCATATAAGTCCATTTCAAATTTAAACCAGGACTATATAGTGTTTAAGTCTATAATGGCTAAAAGAATGACAACGCTGTTGCCAAAATTGATATAGATCAATGTGGTTTTGTGGAGTAGAGGCAAAAAGACAACATTAATAGAACAATGATGATTCAAAGGGAAACAGTTAAAAGAAAATGCCACTGTTGGTGAGTCTTGATGCAGAGAAAGGATTTGACAGAGTAAGCTGGGGTTTTATAATTAGGGCAAGGGAAGGATTTGCATTTTCTGACAAAAAAAGACTAAGATGGTATATGAGGGATTGGATGCAAAAATCGAGTGTGAAGGTTCCTTTCTGATAAGCTGCACCGTAGCAGAGGAACCAGGCAGGGGTGTCCTCTTTCCCCTTTGTTGGCTGCATTATATTTAGAACAACTGGCAAAGAAAATAAGGGACTCAAATTTAAGGACATAATTGGTGTGGTATTCAAAAAAGTTGGATTTATTTGCAGATATTGTTTTATACTGGACAGAACTAGAAAGACATCTCAGCGTGTTATGGACCATTCTGAGGTAATGCTGGGTTTTCTTCAGGACATCAAAGTAAAGAAGATAAAAAAGGCTATAGCTATAAACTGTGTACCCACACACAAATTGGTTCAACAATACTTATTTATGGATACATGACAAAAATGAAGTATTTAGGAGTCAACACCAGAATGGAGAAAGGAGGTTCTGACAACAGGCATTACTGCAATCAGGGGTACAGAATAGGCAAGATACGGCTGGAATTTACTGGAAAATCTGGCAAATGAACCAAGGTGCTGGGAACAAATAATTAGAGAGGGAAAGGTAACAGAATGGGAAGAGACCAAGTTTGCCTTACCAATCAGGGGACTGATAGAGTTCAAGTAAACAGAGAGGGGAATCCTAAATGAAAGAGCTGCAATGGTTGCATTTTGGATCTAGAAAATAAGTTTCTGTTAAAGGGATAATTAGCAGGGCATATAAAAATACTACATAACTACAGCATCAAGTAGGAGGTGAGAAGAGACTGGGAAGAGATTAGATAAGCAATTCACAAAGATGGAATGAGAAGACATGTATGGTTCCAAAATATGCAAAAAAAATGAAAAGTTATGTACTCACCATAACCCGCATCTGTGGTGCCCATTTTCATTCTTCCTTAACAAATGGGTTCAGATCCGATCCTCTGATCCGGCTCAGCCACATACTCTAGACTTTGAATCCAACTCTCGAGCTCCTCCCTCTAGCCAAAGTACTCTTGTCCATCTTCAATATCTCAGATTGAGTTAAGTTTCCATTAAGTCATAACTAGACAGAGAAGGGACAGTAGAAAGAAAGTACAGTTGTGTACACTTACCATAAATGTAGATGTTTGAGTGAATTCACAGTTGCGGTCATTACATTTGGGTAATCTGCTGACAGGTTGCCCTCAGCCAGCTTGATTAACAAAGTCTTGGGTCCTGTGTCAGTTGCTGTCCCTTCTTCCATGATGTCAGGTCGTCAGGGGTATCAAACATGCAGCCAATGCCATTACATCAGTTTTTCTTGCCCCAGATGTCAGGTGCCCCCCTAATGGGGAGCAAATAAACACAAAGATATACCTCCAACCCAAAGCAAATACACCCCTAAAGGCTTTTAAGCATAGTAAAGGAAAGGAGAGGTATAGTCAGAAAAAATTAAGGGGCTGGATGGAGGGTAACCAGGACTGCAACAGTGAATACACTAACATCTACATTTATGGTAAGTGTACACAACTGTACTATGTTCTTCATGTTTTACTGCTGCAGTCATTACATTTGGGTAGATTCCCAAAGCTATGCTTGGGAGGAGGAGTTTATACAGCATTAGGGCCAGCTAAAAGGCCCTGCAAGACAGCAGTGGCAAAGCCAGCTCTGGATTTAGAGAAAATTGGTAAATGATAGTGCTTGGTGAAAGTATGTACAGAACTCCAGGTAGTAGCTTATAGGATATCCATGGTAGGTACACCTCTGAAAAAGGCTGCAGAAGTAAATGCAGCCCTGGTGGAGTGAGATATCATCCCCTGGGGGATAGGTTTTCCATGGTGCTTATAGCAGAAATGAATGCAATGGCTTATCCATTTAGAAATGGTTTGTTTTGAAACCGCTTTCCCCTCTGCCCCTGCAGCAAATGCTACCAGCAATTGTTCAGATTTTCTTCGAGATTTAGTCCTGTCCATGTAGAATCTTAGTTGCCTGTGCACATCCAAGAAATGCAGAATCCGTTCCCCTTTGTTCTGTGGATTGGGGAAGAAGGTTGGCAAATGAATAGACTGACTAAGAGCCACACTGGAAACACCTTGGGCATGAAGGATGGATTGGCCTGAGCAATACCCTGTCCACATGAAAGATGATGAAAGGCTCCACTGCCATAAGGGCCTGTAATTCAGATATCCTTCTAGCTGAAGTGATTGCTAAAAGGAAGGCTGTTTTGCTAAAAGGAAAGCTGTTTTCCAAGAAAGAAATTTTAAGTCTGCAATAGCAGCTGGCTCGAAAGGAGGTAGAGTTAGTTTCTCCAAAACAAAGCTAAAGTCCCAGGCAGGGGTAGGAGCTCTCCTGGGTGGTCTCAAGTTTTTTTCCCCTCTGAGATGCTGCTTGAGCAGAGGGTGAGAGAAGAGGGGTGGTTCTGTGTTATAGTGAGCTGAAATAGCAGAGGCGTGGATTTTAATGGAGGAAAAAGACAAGCCCTTGTGAAGCATCTCAGTTAAGTATTGCAAAATCTGAGGTAAATTGGGCTCTGCTGTGCTCAGAGTTGGAATCATAGATTAATACTAGGCTAACTGCCCTCATGCACCATTTTGAGCCTAGCCAATTACCCCTATGAGAATCAAACCCTGCACCTTGTGCTGCTAAGGTAAACACCTCAACCATTACGCCACACTCCTCATCCCTAAAGACTGGTTCCAAGCACAGAATCTTTTCCATTTGTCAGCATAAGATTTTCTAGTACTAGGTCTCCCGCCTCCAAGATGACATCCATCACAGGTTTGCAGAGGGATAAGGGTGAATTGAAGTGATTTGCTAGGCTGCAAGGTTCAAAGTTGGAAGCTGAGGGTGCAGAATTTAGTTCTCCTGCTGAGACAGCAGGGAAGGGATCTGAGGCAGGTGCCATGGAGATATTTACGACACTGCGCAGGAGAGGGTATCAGTGTTGGCGCGGCCAGTCTTGAGCAATTAAAATCATCCTTGGTTTGTCCTGTTTGACTTTTAGTAGAACTCTGGAGAGCAGAGGCAGAGGGGGAAGGCATAGACTGTTAGGTTTTTCCAGCTGAAGGACAGAGCATCCACTTTCCAGGCTTGTTTGTGGGGAGTCCTTGTGCAAAACTTGTCCAACTGGTAGTTCTGGGGGAAGGCAAATAGATCTATGTCTGGGCTACCCCATTCGCTTATCAACATGTTGAAAATCCGTGGTTCCAGTTTCCACTTGTGTGGGTCCATGAGGTTTCGGCTTAGTCCGTCTGCCAGTGTATTCAATTTTTTTGGCAGGAATTGAGCTTGTAGATGCACTTGGTAGCTCAAGGCTGTGTTCCACAATGCCATGGCTAGTCTGCAGAGGGGGTAGGAATGTGTACCCCCCTGCTTGTTTATGTGCCACATAACCGTGGTGTTGTCCGTCTTTACCATTAGTTGTCCTGGAAGAATGTAGTCCTTGAAGGCTGTCAGAGCATTCTGTACAGCTAACATTTCTTTTTGATTGATATGTAGGTGCATTTGATTTGGGTTCCATTTGCCCTGAATACACTTCCCTGCCGGGTGAGCCCCCCATGCATAGTCTGATGCATCTGTGGTTAAGGTTTGGGTGACGGGGTTGTGTGAATGGGGATTCACTTTAGAAGCTCGAATTCCCAAAATCTCGAACTTCATATGGTCGAGACCAAAAGATAGAGTTTTGGAAACTCGAACTTCTAAAATTAAACACAAAAAAAAAAGTCAAACCGCTTTTGCAGGGTAGCTTCGCCCCCCCTGCACCCCCATGTGGGGGTCTGTGCCCCCCCACACCCCCCTCTACTTAAACATACCAACTTCGAGATCGCGCTAGTGGGGAAAAGGGAAATCTCCCATATTGCACTGTATGCGGAAGCGCAAAACAGGAGATTTCCCACTTCCTGTCAACATCACAAAAAAGAAAAACATTACGTTACACAGAGCGTACAAGAAGCCTTGCCTCCGTGTGCACGCAATGTTTTAAGGCAAATAAAGTGTTATTTGTTAAAACTTTACATATTCGATTTACTGAAATCTCGATCATATGGTCTCGATAATATGACATTCGAGATTTCAGTAATTCGATTACGTAAAGTGCTTCCGTGAATGGTAGTCCCTTGTTTTGGTGTCAGGCTTCTGCCCACCATAGGAACTCTAGGCGGAGCCACGGTATGATAGGAATCATTGTTTCCAGGCTGTGACAATATTGACTCCATAGATGTTTTAGATACTACTGTAGTTTCCTCATATGCAGTCTTGCAAATGGAAGTAAAAGAATGCAGGAGGCCATGAACCCCAAAGCTTGCAGTATTTGTCTTGCAGATAAGCAGGGTTTTTGTGGCCACTTGTATGAAGTAAGTTACCAAATGAATTTGCTTCTTTGGCGTGAGGAAAGCCATCTGGGCAGTTGTATTCAAGCTTGCATCCAGGAATGTAATCTGCTGACAGGGTACCAGTTGTGATTTCTTTTCATTTATGGTGTACCCCAGACAAGTGAGAAACCCTTTTTACTAACGCCAGATGATTTAGAAGTATGCCCTGGTTTTCTGCCTGAATTAGACAATCGTCCAGGTATGGGTATATTTGAATATTTCTTTGCCTGCAAAATGCAATAACTACTTTGTGAATACCTTGGGCGCAGTAGACAAGCCAAAGGGAAGTGCAGAGAACTGATAATGCAAGTAGCCTGCTTTGAAGCGTAGGTATCTTCTGCAAGATTCCCTGATTGGGATGTGCAGGTATGCTTCTTTTAAATCTAGAGTTGCCAACCAGGTGTTTTTGCCTAGCATAGGAAGTAACTGAAGAGTCGGCATCTTGAATTTTGGAATCTCCAGAAAGGTGTTTAGAGTAAACCGGTCCAGGATTGGACACCATGATTTGTCTTTTCTGGGTAACAGAAAAAGCCTGGAATAGAAACCTTGTCCCTTTTCCTCTTCTGGTACCAGTTGAATAGCCCCCATGCTTAAGAGGGAAAGTACTTGTTTTTGAGCTTCTGCACACTGATTTGGGGGCAGGTCTGGCCACCCGTTTGGTGTTGGCAACGTGTGGAAATGAAGTCTGTATCCCTGGGGCATTATTTAAAACCCATTTGTCCTGGGTTATGAGTTCCCAGTTCTTTTGCATGAAGAGCAATCTTTCCCCCCAAAGGGGCAGTTAAAAGATAAGTGCTTGGTAATTTCAAAAGGAAGTCATTGATGCTGTTTACTATAGGGGGTGTCTTGTTAATTCCAGATTTGGAAGTAGAGGCCCCCCACTGCCTAGTTCTGAGAGTCCCTTGGGACTGAAACCTGGGGTTTTTGCGGTCTGAGTTTGGCTTGAGAGGATCTGGAAGAGGCTGGAAAGGACCAATTCTTAGTAGGCCAGTGCCTACTAAATCTTGGAGGTTGCACCTGTAAGAAATCTTAACAGTTTGCATAGATTTAGCCTTATCTTCCATCTTTTTTAGAACTTCTTCAGCCTTATTGCCAAACAGGCAGTCCTGATTTAAAGGAGCATCCAACAATTTAGCTTTAACATGATCAGGCAAAGATTGCTCCTTAAGCCAAGCATGCCTTCTAAGCACAGACCCAGTAACAGCAGCCCTTCAGGAGGCCTCTAAAGAATCAAAACCACATTGCAAAGTATGTTTTCCAACTTGTTCAGCAGAATGCATTAAATCCTGTAAATCTATTTTCCACAGAGTTAGGAATCATCATTTTCTGTTGAAGCAGTCCAATAATATGCTGTTGACATTTTAACATATGAAATTGGCAGTTTAAAGCTCTGATTGCCAAGGTTGCAGAAGTATAAACCTTTTTACTCCATCTATCCAGCGCCCTGGAGTCTCTATCAGAAGGGGTAGGATTTTAAGCAGTAGAAGCCTTAATGCCCATGGGTTCCTGAGAAATGGTTTTTGGATCTGCAAATGGATTTTTGAAAAGGAACTTGTGGGACTCGGGAACCCTGTAGTATCGGTCAGGTTTACTAGGAGCCGGAGGCAGGGAATCAGGGACCAGACTGGATTCCGAGATTACAACAACGTTTAGTACACGAGGTATAGCCAAAGGCCTATGCTGAGGTAGGAGGAGAAAACCCCTAACCCTCTTTTTTTAAATCAGAAAATTCCTGGCTTTCCCAGTGGAAACGCTCCCTTAAAGTATGTAAAGTTTCCCCAAAAGAAAAATCCTCAGGAGGGGAAGCAGAGGGAATGGAATCCTCTGCATCATAGGTTCATAGATTAGTACCAGACTAACTGCCTTTGTGGGCCATTTTCAGCCTAGCCAATTACCCCATGTAAGAATCAAACCCTGCACCTTATGCTTGTAAGGTAAACACCCTTAACCATTATGCCAACCTCCCGCGACTCAGAATCCTCATAAGTAGGTATGGACAAATACAGGTCATTAGAAGAGTCAGAAGATTCATAATCAAGCTCAGCCCTAGGCCTCAGAGGGGGAGGGGGTTGACTATCCCTGATTAGAGTAATTAGATATTCAGCCATTTATATAATTTTTTTCAGGCATAGGGGCCTGAACATGTGACCTGGGCGTTGGTTTTTTAGACATGGATTGAAATTTAGGCCTTAGTAATGAAGGCAGTGTTGATTTAATATGCAAGTCTGTAGGCCTGAAAACACCCTCAGAAGCCAGTGCCCAAATGTAATGACTGCAACAGTGAAACACGAGGAACATCAGGGCTCAAACCTGGAGCTAAAAGTTCCAACAAACAATCCAACAGGTTCCTCCAGAAGATTTAAGGACAGGGGATGGATGTGAAGGAAGTTGAAGAATCAAAATGAACACAGATGCTTAGTTATGGTGAATACATAAATTACAGTTGTGTACACTTAGCATAAATGTAGATGTTAGAGTGTATTCACTGTTGCAGTCTTCACATTTGGGTTATCTGCTTGCAGGTAACCCTCAGTCAGCCTGATTAGCGAAGTCTTGGGGTCCTGCTTTGGTTACTGTCCCTTCTTCCGTGACGTCAGGTCGTAAGGGTTATAAAACATGCAGCCGATGCCATTACATCAATTTTTCTTGCCCCAGATATCAGATGCCCCCCCCCAATGGGAAGCAAATACAAAAGTACAAAGATATACCTCCAACAAAAAAGCAAATACACCAAAAAGGCTTTTAAACATAGTAAAGGAAAGTAGAGGTATAGCCAAAACTTAGGGGGCTGAAGGAAGGGTAACCAGGACTGCAACAGTGAATACACTAGAACATCTACATTTATGGTAAGTGTACACAACTGTACTATGTTTTTCGTGTTTCACTGTTGCAGTCATTACATTTGGGTAGATTCACAAAGCTATGGTTGGGAGGAGGAATTTACATAGCATTAGGGCCAGCTATAAGCCCCTGCAAGACTGCAATGGCAAAGCCAGCTCTGGATTTAGAGAAAATTGGCAAATGATAATGCTTGGTGAAAGTATGTACAGAACTCCAGGTAGCAGCTCCTAGGAAGTCCCTGGTAGGGATGCCTCTGAGAAAGGCTGTGGAGGTAGATGTAGCCCTGGTGGAGTGAGGTCTGATCCCCTGGGGATAGGTTTTCCATGGTGCTTATAGCAGAAATGAATACAATGGCTTATCCATTTAGAAATGGTTTGCTTTGAAACAGCCTTCTCGTCTGCCCCTTCAGCAAATGCCACTAGCAGTTGTTCAGATTTTCTTTGAGGTTTAGTCCTGTCAAAGTAGAATCTAAGTTGTCTGTGCACATCAAAGGAATGCAGTATCCGTTCCCCTTTATTCTGTGGATTGGGAAAGAAGGTCGGCAAATGAATGGACTGATTAAGAGCCACATTGGATACCAGCTTGGGCATGAAGGATGGATTGGTTCTGAGGGACAACCTGTCCGCATGGAAAGATGATGAAAGGCTCCACTGCCATAAGGGCCTGTAATTCAGATACCCTTCTAGATGAAGTGATTGCTAAAATGAAAGCTGTTTCCAAGAAAGAAATTTCAAGTCTGCAGTAGCAGCTGGCTCGAAAGAAGGTAGAGTGAGTTTCGCCAAGACAAAGTTAAGGTCCCAGGCTAGGATTGGAGCTCTCCTGGGTGGTCTCAAATTTTTGGCCCCTCTGAGGAGCTGCTTGAGCAGTGGATGAGAGAAGAGGGGAGGTTCTTTGTTATAATGAGCTGAAATGGCTGAGGCATGGATTTTAATGGAGGAAAAAGACAGGCCCATGTGAAGCATCTCAATTAAGTATTGTAAAATCGGAGGTAAATTGGGTGCTGCTGTGCTCATCCCTCGAGATTGGTTCCAGGCACAGAATCTTTTCCATTTTTCAGCATAAGATTTTCTAGTACTAGGCCTCCTTGCCTCTAAAATGATATCCATCACAGGTTTGCTGGGGGATGGTAAAGGTGAGATTAAGTAATTAGCCAGGCTGCAAGGTTCAGTGTTAGAAGCTGAGGGTGCAGAATCTGGTTCTCTTGCTGAGACAGCAGGGAAGGAGTCTGAGGCAGGTGCCATGGAGATAATCATGACACACTGCACAAGGAGGGGGTACCATTGTTGGCACGGCCAGTCTGGAGCAATCAAAATCATCCTTGGTTTGTCCTGTTTGATTTTTAGTAGTAGTTTGGAGAGCAGAGGGGGAAGGCATAGACTGATAGGTTTTTCCAGCTGAAGGACAGAGCATCCACTTTCCAGGCTCGTTTGTGGGGAGTCCTTGTGCAACATTTGCCCAATTGGGGGTCCTGGGGAGATGCAAACAGATCTATATCTGGGCTCCCCCATTTGCTTGTCAACATATTGAAAATCCTTGGTTCCAGTTTCCACTCGTGTGGGTCCATGAAGTTTCTGCTTAGTCCGTCTGCCAGTGTATTTAATTTTACTAGCAGGAATTGAGCTTGTAGGTGCACTTGGTAGCTCAAGGCTGTGTTCCACAATGTCATGGCTAGTCTGCAGAGGGGGTAAGAATGTGTACCCCCCCCCCGCTTGTTTATGTACCACATAACAGTGGTGTTGTCCGTCTTTACCATTAGTTGTCCTGGAAGAATGTGGTCCTTGAAGGCTGTCAGAGCATTCTGTACAGCTAACATTTCTTTTTGATTGATATGCAGGTGCATTTGACTTTGGTTCCATTTGCCCTGAATGCACTTCCCTGCCAGGTGATCCCCCAAGCATAGTCTGATGCATCTGTTGTTCGGGTTTGGGCGGCAGGGGGTGGTGTGAAAGGTAGTCCCTTGTTTTGGTGGCAGGGCTCTGTCAACCAAAGGAACTCTAGGTGTAGGCAAGGTATGATAGGAATAATTGTTTCTAGGTCCTGAGAATGTTGACACCATAGTTTTTTTATATACCACTGTAGTTTCCTCATATGCAGTCTTGTAGGCCATGAACCCCAAGGCTTGCAGTATTTGTCTTGCAGATAGCAGGGTTTTTGTGGCCAGTTGTCTTGAAGTAGGTTGTCAAATGAATTTGTTTCTCTGGCGTGAGGTAAGCCATCTGGGAAGTTGCATTCAAGCTTGCTCCCAGCAATATAATTTGTTGACAGGATACCAGGTGTGATTTCTTTTCGTTTATGGTGTACCCCAGACAAGTCTGAACCCTTTTTACAAAGGTCAGATGATTCAAAAGTATATCCTGGCTTTCTGCCTGAATTAGATAATCGTCCAGGTATGGCTATATTTTAATATTTCTTTGCTTGCAAAATGCACTAAAGTACAGTTTTGTACCTACTATAAATGTAGATGTTGAGAGTTCACATTGCTGCAGTCATTACATTTGGGTTATCCTGCTGTCAGGCGGTCCCTGCAGTCGGTCAGAGTTCCAAAGTCTTGGTCCGGTGTCGGTTGCTGCCGCTTCTTCCCTGATGTCAGTGCGCCAGGGGTGTATAAGGTGTATCAGATGCCATTTTCTTCAGTTTTTCTTGCCCCAGATTTCAGGTGCCCCCTAGCAGGTAGGCAATACATATTGTTAATAAAAATAATATATATAAAATAAAAACAATGCCTTCAGTTACAAGCAAAGACACTACCAAAGGTTGTATAGGATAGAAAGGTACAGATAAGTCCAGCTAGTTCAGAGGGGATACAGGGGGTAACTTGGACTGCAGCAGTGTGAACACTTGAACATCTACATTTATGGTAGGTACAAAACTGTACTATGTTCACCGTGTTACACTGCTGCAGTCATTACACTTGGGTAGAATCCCAAAGCTAAGGTTGGGTGGCTGGTCTACAAAGAGTTAGGATTGGCTATGAGGCCCTGCAGAACTGCAGTGGCAAATCCTGCTCTGGATTTAGAGTAAAGAGGCAGGTGGTAATGCTTGGTAAAGGTGAGTACTGAACTACAAGTTGCAACCTCCAAAATTTCCTTGGTAGGTACTCCTCTGAGAAAGGCTGTTGAAGTGGCTGTTGCCCTGGTGGAATGTGGCCTAATGTTATTTGGGACTGATTCTCCATGCTGTGTGTAGCAGTAACAAATACAGTGTCCTATCCATTTGGATATAATCTCTTCGAGATAGCCTTGCCCTGTGATCCTGCAGCATATGCTACAAACAGTTGCTCAGTTTTCCTGAAAGCTTTTGTTTTGTCCAAGTAGAAGCGTAGCTGCTCGTGTATGTCCAAAGAATGCAGAAGTTCCTCCCCTTTATTCTGGGGGTTTGGATAAAAAGTTGGCAAATGGATGGTTTGGTTAAGAGCCACACTAGATACCACCTTTGGCATAAAGGTAGTTTGTCCTTAAAGAAACCCTGTCCTGATGAAAAATTATAAAAGGTTCCACTGCCATTAATGCCTGTAGCTCTGAGACTCTTCGTGCTGAAGTTACTGCCAGAAGCAGAGCTGTTTTCCATGATAAAAATTTTAGATCGGCTGTACTGGCTGGGTCAAAGGGTGGCAGGGTTAGTTTTTCCAAAACGAAATTGAGGTCCCAAGTTGGCGTTTGTGCTCTCCGGGGCAGTCTTATGTTTTTAGCCCCTCTGAGGTACTGCTTTAGCAAGGGATGAGAGAATAAAGGAGGATCCGTGTTGTAATGTGCTGAAATGGCAGAGGCGTGGATCTTAATTGATGAGGATAGGCCTCTGTCCAGCATCTCAGTTAAGTATTGTAAAATCTGAGGAATGTTTGGAAGAGGGTCAAGGCTTTGAGCCTGGTTCCAGGCGCAGAATCTCTTCCATTTTTCTGAGTAAGCTTTCTTGGTGGTAGGCCTCCTGGCCTCCAAAATGACATCCATAACAGCTTTAGAGAGGTGTTGCCATCTGCCATGCAGCCAGGTTTAGGGTTTTGAGCTGACCGTGCAGGATCCGATTTTGAGTCAGAAGGTGTGGAATTTGAGGCAAAATCCATGGTGGGCCTTGAGCTAAGTTCCTTAAGATAGGGTACCAGTGCTGGCGTGGCCAGTCTGGAGCAATCAGGATCATCTGGGGTTTTTCTTGTCTGGCTTTTAGGAGTACCTCTGAAAGGAGAGGCAGTGGCGGGAAGGCATAAACTTAGGTTTTTCCAGCTGAACAAGAGAGCATCCACTTTCCATGCTTGTTTGTGATAAGTCCTTGTGCAGAATTTTTGTAGTTGGCAATTCAGTGGGGAGGCAAAAAGATCTATGTCTGGGCATCCCCATTTTTGCTTTACCATGCTGAAGATTTGTGGATTCAATTTCCATTCGTGAGGGTCCATGATATTTCTGCTTAGATAGTCTGCCAGAGTATGTTTCTTTCCTGGCAGGAATTGTGCTTGCAGGTGAACTTGATACGTTAAAGCTGTGTTCCACAAGGTCATGGCTTGCCTGCATAGGGGATAAGAATGAGTGCCCCCTTCCTTGTTTATGTACCACATTACTGTGGTGTTGTCTGTCTTTAGTAATAACTGCCCTGGATGCAGAAGGTCCTTGAAAGCTGTTAGGGCACTTTAACAGCCAACATCTCTTTTTGATTGATGTGAAGATGCATCTGGTCTGTGGTCCACTTACCTGAATGCATTTTCCTGCCATGTGTGCTCCCCAAGCGTAATCCGAAGCATCTGTTAGAGTCTGCCTGGCTGTGGGTACGGTAAGAGGCTGACTCTTGTTTACGTGACATGCCTGTGCCCACCATCGAAACTCCTGTTGTAGGCAGGGAATCATTGGTTATTACTGCTTCTAAACTGTGAGAGTGTTGAGTCCAAACACCTTTTAGGTACCATTGTAATTTCCTCACATGCAGTATGGCATATGATAGTAGTATGCAGGATGCCATGAATCCTAGGGCCTGCAGAATTTTTCTTGCAGGGAGATGGGACTTTTTTGCCAGTAATTGAAAATATTGAGTTAGTTGAACTTGTTTTGTCTGGCGTGAGGTAAGCCATCTGGACCGTTGTATTTAAGCTGGCACCCAGGAATATAATCTGTTGTGAGGGCACTAGTTTTGACTTCTTTTTGTTTACTGTGTACTCTAGAGAAATTAGCAACCTTTTTACAAACGCCAGATGCTGTAGAAGAATGTCCTTTGTCTCTGCTTGAATGAGGCAGTCGTCCAGGTATGGATATATTTGAATTTCATTTTGTCTGCAAAATGCAATTACTGGTGCCAGGCACTTTGTGAAGACCCTGGACGCAGTAGATAAGCCAAAGGGCAGTGCAGAGAATTGGTAGAGCATTGTACCAGCTTTGAATCTGAGGTATCTTCCGCAATTTTGTCGGACAGGGACATGCAGGTATGCCTCTGAGGTCCAGTGTAACAAGCCAAGCCTTCTTGCCCAGCATGGGTTGAAGCTGCTGTAATGTCAACATTTTGAATTTCGGAATATCCAGGTAAGTATTTAGAATTGAAAGGTCTAGTATGGGCCTCCAGGCCTTGTCCTTTCTGGGGACCAGGAAGAGTCTCGAGTAAAATCCTTGTCCTTGTTCCTGTTGTGGTACTTTTTGAATAGCTCTCATGTCCATGAGGGCTGAAATTTGTTTTTGTGCCTCTGCCCACTGATTTTGTGGCAGGTTTGGCATTCCTTTTAGCCTTGGTAAAGTATGAAAGTGGAACCTGTAACCTTGAGACAATATTCAGAACCCATTTGTATTGGGTGATTGTTTGCCAGTTTTGAGAAAAAAGTGCTAGTTTTCCCCCCTAAGGGGGCTTCCAAAAAGGAAGTGCTTGGCGTACGAAGGGGAAAGTCATTGTGACCGTTTCCTGTAAGGTTGAGACTTGTCCTCACCTCCTTTTGGGGTTGAGGTGCCCCACTGTTGTCTGTTTGAGCCTTGGGGTTGATATCTGCCTCTTGGGTGTCTGTATCTGCCCCTCTGTAGCCTGACACTGGAAAGGACCAATTCTTTGTTGGCCAATTTCTGCTAAAACGAGGTGGCTGTACCTGTAAGAAATCCTTGACTGTTTGCATAAATTTCGCTTTATCCTCCATTTTCTTTGAACACCTCTTCTGCCTTAACACCAAACAAGGTATCTTGCTGTAAAGGAGCATCCAATAATTTTGCCTTAACATGATCAGGTAAACTCTGTTCTTTTAACCAAGCATGTCTTCGAATCACAGAACCTGTAACTGCGGCTCTACAAGAGGCCTCTAAAGAATCAAAACCACATTGCAGAGCATGTTTTCCCACCTATTCAACTGCATGCAATAAATCCTGCATTTATTTACTATCAGGAGCTTCTGAGCTTGCAAGCATTTTCTGTTTTAACTGAGCCATTAAATATTGTTGGTACTTAAGCATGTGAAACTGGCAATTTAAAGCTCTTACTGCTAAAGTTGCTGAAGTGTATACTTTCTTGCCCCATCTATCCAAAGCTCTGGAATCTGTCAGAGGGTACTGGATTTTTTGCAATGGAAGCCTTAACCCCTTTTGGACCCTGGGAAATAGTTTCTGGATCAGCAGAAGGGTTTTTATAAAGAAACTTGTGAGAGTCAGGGACTCTATAATACCTATCTGGCTTGTCTGGTGCAGGGGGCAAAGAATCAGGAGATAAGCTGGCTTCGGAGAACACATCATCCACAATATCTAGCACAGGTGGAATAGCCAGGGGCCTGTGCTGCCGAGGCAATAAAAGGAAATCCTTGAGCCTTTTCTTGGATTCTGAGTAATCCTGACTTTCCCAGTGGAAATGCTCCCTCATGGTAGGTAAAGTTTCCCCAAAAGAATAATCCTCAGGAGGACAGGCTGAAGGGATAGATTCTTCAGCATCAGAGTCCTCATAGGGGGGTAGAGAGTATCCCTGGTCTGAAGAGGAATCAGAGGAAATGGAAACCTGATCAGAGGAATCAGTCTGTATCCTGCCTAGGCCTTTTCTCAGGAGGGGGTTGGGAACCCCTGATTAGAGTAATGAGGTCTTCGGCCATTTTGAGCATCTGTTTCTTAGGTGTGGAGGACTGTCCAGGAGAATGCTGTACTTGTTTCTTTGTTTTTAATGGTACTTTTGTCTTGGCGGCTGTTTTAATGGCAAGTTGTGAAGGTCTGAAAACACCCTCAGAAGCCGATGCCTGCTCAGTGGCTCCGGACTCATCTGAGGGATTAGTTTCCGTAGGCCCAATACCTTGAGTTTCCAGAGGCCTAGTTGTCTCCACGTGGGAGTCGGAGGCGGCCTGTGGCACTGAGGTAGTGGGTGTCAGGGGCTGCGAAAGAGCCTCACTGAGGTTTCGTCTGTTTTGGACCTCGGATGCCTGTCTTTATCCTTGTCCTTGCATTTTTATGGTATTGCGGTAGTCGGTTGATCCGACGGCAAAGTATAATTGAACCTTTGGCCAAAGTAGTGCAAAGCAAAATCAAAACGTCTTTTTATAGTGCGTTTGTTAAATCTAGCACAAAACCGACAACTAGTGACATGATCAGGGCCTAGGCATGGAATACAGTAAGAGTGGAAGTCCTTATGAGGTATTTGCTTCCCACAAGAAATACAATTAACTTTCTGACATCGGTCTGAGGCAAGAAAAGATTGCCCAACGATGTACTTAGCTTTATTGAAGACTTCGGATCTGAAATTAGACTTTGAAAATCTCAGGAATCGGCCGGCCGACCGGCACTTGCGAACTGCTTCTGCTTCAGGCACCGCGCGGCAAGAAAGACTGAAGAAAATGGCGTCGGATGCACCTTATATACCCCTGGCGCACTGACGTCAGGGAAGAAGTGACCGCAACAGACGCCGGACCAAGACTTTGGAACTCTGGCCGACTGCAGGACCGCCTGATGGCAGGATAACCCAAGCGTAATGACTGCAGCAAACACGAACATCTGGAGCTAGGCACTTTGTGAATACCCTGGGTGCAGTAGATAAGCCAAAGGGCAGTGCAGAGATTTGATAGTGCGTGTAGCCTGCTTTGAAGTGTAGGTATCTTCTGCAAGATTCCCTGATTGGGATGTGCAGGTATGCTTCTTTTAAATCTAGTGTTGCCAACCAGGCATCTTTGCCTAGCATAGGAAGTAATTGAAGAGTCATCATCTTGAATTTTGGAATCTCCAAAAAGGTGTTTAGAGTAGACCATTCCAGGATAGGACGCCATGAATTGTTTTTTTCTAGGTACCAGGAAAAGTCTCTAGTAGAAATCTAGTCCCTTGTCCTCTTCTGGTATCAGTTGAATAGCCCCCATGCGTAAGAGATAAAGTACTTGTTTTTGGGCCTCTGCCCACTGATTTGGGGGTAGGTCCAGCCACCCACTTGGTGTTGGCAACGTGTGGAAGTGAAATCTGTATCCCCGGGACACTACCATTTGTCCTGGGTAATGAGTTCCCAATTCTTTGCATGAAGAGCAATCGTTCCCCCCCAAAGGGGCAGTCAGTTGATAAGTGCTTGGAAATTTTAAAAGGAAGTCATTCAGACAGTTTACCATGGGGGGAGTCTTATTCCCAGATTTGGAAGTGGAGGCCCCCCCACTGCTTAGTTTTGCGAGTCCCCTGGGACTGAAACCTGGGGTTTTTGCTGTCTGGGTTTGGCTTGAGAAGACCTGGAAGGAGCTGGAAAGGACCAATTCTTAGAGGGCCAGTGCCTACTAAATCTAGGAGGCTGCTCTTGTAAAAAATCCGTTTGCATAGATTTAGCTTTATCTTCCATCTTTTTAAGAACTTCCTCAGCCTTGTAGCCAAACAGGCGGTCCTGATTTAAGGGAGCATCCAATCTAGCTCTAACATGATCAGGTAAAGATTGCTCCTTAAGTCACGCATGCCTTCTGATCACAGAGTCAGTAACAGTAGCCCTGGAAGAGGTCTCTAATGAATCAAAACCACAGTGCAAAGTATGTTTTCCAACTTGTTTGGCAGAATGTATTAAATCCTGCAATTCATTACTTTCCAGAGAGTCAGGAATCATCATTTTCTGTTTAAGCACTCCAATAACATGTTGCTAATATTTTAACATATGAAACTGGCAGTTTAAAGCCCTAATGGCCAAGGTTGCAGAAGTATAAATCTTCTTACCCCATCCAGCCAGCGCCCTGGAGCGTCTATCAGAAGGGGTAGGATTTTTAGCAGTAGAAGGCTTAATGTCCTTGGGCCCCTGTGAAATAGTATCTGGATCTGCAATAGGATTTTTGAAAAGGAACTTGTGGGACACAGGGACCCTGTAGTATCTGTCAGGTTTTCTGGGAGCAGGAGGCAGAGAATCAGGGGCCAAACTACATTCCGATAAAGCATCATCAACCATGTCTAGTACAGGAGGAAATAATGTCTAGTACAGGAGGAATGGCTACAGGCCTATGCTGAGGTAGGAGATGGAAATCCCTATGCCTCTTTTTAGAATCAGAAAAATCCTGGCTTTCCCAGTGGAAATGCTCCCTTAGACTGTGTAAGGTTTCTCCTAAAGAAAAATCCTCAGGAGTGGAAGCAGAGTGAATAGAGTCCCCTGCATCAGAACTTTCATAAGTAGGTAAGGGCAAATCCAGATCAGAAGTATCAGAAAAAAACAGAATCCTGATCAGAAGATTCATAATCAACTTCAGTCCTAGGCCTCTTAGAAGGGGGGGGGGGGTTGTTTACCCTTGATTAGAGTTACCTTCAGCCATTCTTATTTGTTTTTTAGGCATAGAGGGCCTGAGCATGTGGCCTGGGCATCGATTTTTTAGACATGGATTGAGATTTAGGCCTAAGTAAAGAAGGAGGCGATTTAATGCGCTAGTCCGTAGGCCTGAATACACCTTCAGAAGCTGGTGCCTCACAGTGGCTCCGGACGCATCCAAGGTAGAGACATCTGCGGGTTCCATAGTTGAAGCATCTCACGGCATTCCAGACTCCAAATGGGTCTCAGTAGAGGCCTGCGAATCAGAAGTAGCAGGTATCAGGGGCTGCGAAAGCGCCCGAGTACCGGCGTACTCGTGACTGGTTAGAAGCGTCATTGGCAGTTTTGGACCTCAGCAGCCTGTCTTTATATTTGCAATTTTTTGGAATCCCGGTAGTCGGATGGCTTAACCGATGACATTTCTGGATAATTAAACAGAAAACCGAAATATTTAAAGGCGAAAAGATACAGACAATGGATAGTGCACTGATTCAATAAAGCACAAAACCGACAGCAAGGTACATCGTGGTCAGGGCCTAGGCAAGGAATACAGTACGAATGAAAATCTTTAGTAGGTATTTGCTTTCTACAAGTAATGCAATTATTAACCTTTACTGACATCGGTAAGGAGCAAGAAAAAGTTTCCCCAACGGGGTACTTAGCTTTAGTTGAAGACTTTGGTTCTGAAACTCGAAAACGAAAATTTCAGGAGTTGGCCGACCGGCCCTTGTGAACTGTTTCTGCTTTGGACAAAGCACGGCAAGAAAGATTGATGTAATGGTGTCTGCTGCATGTTTTATACCCCCCCCCCCGACGAGCTGACGTCATGGAAGAAGGGACAGCAACCGACGCAGGACCAAAGAATGTTTTATCGGGCCGACTGAGGGCTACCTGCAAGCAGATAACCCAAATGTAATGACTGCAACAGTGAAACACGAAGAATATCTTTTAAATCTGATGTTGTCCTTTTCATTCTTTAACAAACCGGACAGTATCCACAGCTACATTGATCTTGGGTGGTTCTCATGGAAGGATATTCCCAAGAACTGCTGAACCAAAGGCATCTCTACTTCTGTATATTAGATCCAATTTGCAATGAGTAACAAAAAGGTATGTGCTTTGGACCATGTGGCTGCTGTGCAATATCAACAGAGATTCTTGACCAAAAACCAGATGAAGTGGCCATAGATCTAGCCGAGTGAGCTTTAGGTAGGGAAATGCCTTGCTGACAAAAGATCCAAGAAATGCAATCTGTGATGCATTTAGCTAGAGTAACTTAAGAAACTGGATAGCCCAAGCTTTTTTGGTCAGAAAAAAAACAGTTGATCTGACTTTCTGATTTACTTTGTTCTAAGTAAATAAAAATGTAACTGTCTGTGCAGCAGACTAGTAAAATTTAGGTAAAAATGAAGGGGGTTACTTATAAAATAACTCTATCTTTATGGAAAATAGCACATGGAATCTTTCAAGAGCAAGCCAGAAGTGCAGAAGTAATAGCTATTAAGACCGTTTTCCAGGAAAAAAAGATTATGGGGAATTTTATGCTGAAGGTTCAAAGGGTTTTTGAGGTAAAAAGCACGCCAGTCAGATCCCAGGGAGGTGAAGGATCCCTTACTGGTTTGGCCAAGGAGAAAAATGCTTTGAGAAACCAAAGAATTTCTGTCTTCTGTATGAAAATTTGAAATTGCAGCCAACTGCAGTTTAAGTAATAGAATAGCTAGCGCCTTCTTTAAAAAGAACAGCCAAAATTCAAGGACAGCATGAACTGCAGCAGAAAAAGGGTCATCCTTTTTCAATGATGAAAGGGAGAATCTTTTCCACTTACTCTTGTAAACTTTCTTGGTGGAATGTTTTTGCGAAGATAACATTATGGTACGTACTAGGGGAAGACAGTCTGTGCTGTCTGACAATTACTGGAAGTGGAGAAACCATGTGGTCAGTCTGAAGGCCTGGATATTGGGATGGCTAATCCCTGAAGGATGAGAGAAAAAATCTGGGATTGGGCCCAGTATCCACGGAGGATATCAAAGATGAGACCAAAAGGAAGGGGAACCACACCTGTTGAGGCCAATAAGAGTCAATGAGGATGACTGAGGTCTTCAAACCAGATTGCTTTCTGCAGAAATGTGGGAATCAAGGGAAGTGGAGGATACACATAAAAGAGACCAGATGGCCAAATGTGGACTACAGCATCTCTACGTGACTCCCCCTTGGGAGGGGGTTGGATCAGGGCAAATTATCTGCTGCACTTGTTATAGGGGGGAAGCAAAGAGGTTGTATTGAGATTTGCCCCAATGATGGAAAATCACCACCACAGATTGTTTGAAAGACCACTTGTGACGCATCAGAATGGAACTGCTCAATTTGAATGCTAACACATTGGTTTTCCCTGGAGTGTGCATTGTAGCTAGAAAGCGGTTTGAGATTACAAGCCGTTGCCACACTGGTGTGTCTCAGCAAACAGCACAAGATCGGGTTTCCCCTTGTTTGTTGATGTACCAGACAGACAAGATGATCTGAATCACAACAGTCCCTAGAGGAAGAGCATCTTGGAATGCCCGCAATGCTAACAGGACTGCTCTCATCTCCAGTACATTGATATGCAAATTGGTCTCTTGGGGGGACCACACATGCCTTGGACTGTCCTCAAGAAATGTCCCTTCCCCCAAATGGGAGGCATCCATAGTCACTGTGGCCATGGGGGCGGTACAATAAAGGGTCAAACTAGTTAAATGCTGTCTGACTGGATCCACCACTGAAGTTGTGGCTTGCAAATCAGAGTAAGCTTAACTTGAAAAAGACAGGGACTGTCGAAGAATAGACCACTGAACAGCTAGTCTATTGAACATGCATATAGTATCTTGCTAAGGGAAGTAATATTATTGTTGCTGCCACAGATCCCAGTGCTTGTAGAAGGAATCTGGCTTGAGGAGATGGAAGAGAAAAGATCTGATGAACCAGAGATCTGAGTGTGTCTAGTGATGAGTTTGTAATGATCCAACTTGCGTTGCTTTGTTCATATGTGCAATGAAACTCCAGGCTCTGAACTGGTGTCAATTTTGATTTTGCATGACTGATAGTTATTCCCAGTGATCGACACATCTGGAGTAAACAGTCCCTAAATTGTTGAAGGACATGTATGGAGGGAGCATCGAGGAGCCAGCCCTCTAGATATGGTAACACTCAGAATCCTTAGAGTCTCCAGGTGAACTGCCACCACTTCCATACATTTGGTAAAACACCCTGGCAGCTGTGATGAGTCCAAAAGGACAGGATTCTGAACTGGTAGCGACCAGCTCCCAGCCAAAAAAAGCAAACTTCTTCTGCAGCTCCTGTCTATTCTGGTGTGATAGTATGCATCCTGAAGATCTATAGAGCACATCCAATTATCCTTGCGAAGAAGTGGCAGAATGGACTACCATGACCATTCAGAACTGACTTTTTCATGTACCAATTTAATTTGCTGAGATCCAGAATTAGTTTAAGACCCAGTCTTTTTGGGCACTAAAGAAGCGCAAGTTCAGTATCCTACTTGGTCTTGGGGAACCTTTTGGATGACTCTTGCCTAGCAGATTTTGAATTTCTTCTGCTGCTGCCTTCCTCTGACTGGGTGAAACGTCGGGAATTTTCTTTCTTTTGCAGAAGGAAAGTTGGAAAAATGGAATAGAATAACCTCTGGATATTTTTTTAGCACCCAAGAATCTTCTGTTATATTTGCCCAAGCATTTAGGTGAAAGACTATCATCCACTGCCTCCAGAGGTGGACTGACCGTCAGGCAGCACTTCATAAGCACTGGAAGGGTCTGTCAGAAAAAAATCATGGAAACCCTGATTTTGCAGGCCTCCTTCTACCTCTAGGGTGACATCTACCATTGGAACTCCCTCCTCTGCCTCTGGAATTGTCCCCGCATGAATTTTGGAAAGGTTCCCGACATTTGTGGAACCACATTTTCTTATCACCTCGGAGTCCTAGAAAAGGTTCACTGAGGAGCAGAAAACTTTATTCCCATGGCAGTCTTTCCTCCTTGTTTGCTGCAGGGAAATATCTCCAACAGATGGAACAAATAAGGACGTGCCAAAGAGAATTGATGAAAAATGTCGGGAAAAGCTCCACAAAGTCACATCCAGGCATGTCTTCCTTAGGGCAATGCCTGAACTGGCAGCCCCCTTGAAGTGCCTTGAGCTGCGTTAGAGATCAACCTCATGGAAGCATTAGAAATTGACAAGAGTGGCCAGCTGAGAGGATGATCTCTTAAAAGCCTCTGCAGATATGGACTCAGAGAATCTGATAGCTCCTTAGTCAAATCTCTCTGTAGTCTAGTGAAATGTGCCAGGTAATTAAGAGACCTCAAGGCGAAGGTCACAGAGGCAAAGACTTACTTTCCAAATCTGTCCAGCACATTAAACTTTGTTTGGTAGACGGAGAGAACAACTTTGTTCTGCACCCAATTTTTAAAGGTAGCTGCCACCATCACACCATCTACTGCTTTGCTCCAGTGGGGTCTATCCTTGGGTGGAGCTAAGAATTTATCATGTCATTTATGAATGGGTTTGACTATCAGTCTCCTTCCATGCCTATCGGGAAACAATCAATGAATTCATCCCCGGGGGGGGGGGGGGGGGGGGTGACCAGGATTTAGATGGGCTAGAACCGAAAGCTTCCAAAAATACTGATTCCTCTGCAGAAGGATTTTTGTACGACCAACAATCTTTCTGTCTCAGGATCTCTAATGTCTCCAAAGGAGATGGCATCTGGTGGTCCCTTCTCCATCAAAATTCGCATCCTCCATGAGAGATTCCAGTGGAGACTCTGCTTCCCTCCTCTTCCTTGTTCTTTTCCAATGTATCTCCTTCGGGGATGTTCAAGAGAGGTATCTGAAGAGAGAGGGAGCTCCTTTACTAGACTTAATTGGAAGCTAGCTGTTACTGGTGGTCCCTGTGGAATAAGCCAGATCCTATTTCCTCCTGAATTCTGAGTGGGAGTGGATCCGAGGGATGACAGATCTATTTCTCTATAAAGAGAAAAACTTTTCAACCTCAATGGTAGAAAAGCCCAGAGAAGCTGTTGCCATCTGCACTGGAGCAGAGACTTCCAGTACCAGATCATGACTTGTACTGGATCTGTGCCTAGAGGATGGAACTGGACCAGCAGATTTTGTAGTTTGCCAGCAGGTTTGAGCCCCAGAAGATGATGAAGCAGGAGGAAGTAGGCCTTTTAAAATTAGTTTACTACATTGGTCAGCCAATGCCCTGGAATTAAAAGTGGCGCATATACTGCAGTTGGTTTCCAGATGGGTGGCTCTGAGACAATAAATGCATTCCTTGTGGGCATCTAAGCTTGGGATTTTACAACCGCAATAAGTGCACTGCTACAATCCTGTCGGTTTGTCAGCCATGACAGGACCGGTAAGATGTACAATGCTCCAACAATAAAATAAAAATGACAATTTTTTTTTTTTTTTTTTTTTTTTTTTTGAGTTAAAGGGAAAGAAGATGGAAAGATTGCCAGCAGTAATAAAGAAAATAACCTGTGCTACAGAGTAAAGAAGAAATGCAAACTACGTTACAAATATAAGATGCTATAAAAATAGCAACAAACCTAATGCTATAGCAAACACCAAGAAAAAGGTAAATAAATTAAGAAAAAGGAGGTACTTCGGTAAAAATACCAACAAAATTACGAAAACACTCAAGTTATCTCTTGAGAAAAGGACCCTGCTTCTAAACACAATGATGGCAAATGAGACCGGATGTACTGAGGATGGACAACAGCATTATGGGTAGAGGGAGGAGCTCAACAGTTGGATTTAAAGTTTAGAGCATGTGTCAGAGTCAGATCCAAACCCATTTGTTGAGGAAGAATGAAAAGGACATCAGATTCAAGATGATTTAGTATTTTTGGCCGACGTATTTGCATAGGTACTTTTATTCTCCAAACAGACTGCAAAGAATTTTTCCTCAAGTAGACGGTAAATGGCAGAGGTGTAATGGGGAAGAAAGAGGTACCTGGGAGCATATGGTCTTGGAGTGTAATGAGTTGGCAGACTAATTCCCTACACAGTAACACTAACAGGAATACTGGTTGAGGAAATATGTAACTAAGGAAATAGTCTTTTTGAGCACTGCCTAGACACACTAAAGCAATGCTGAGGTTTAACACTGGTGGCTCTCATAAGAGCAATTACTAGAAAATGGAAATCAAAATCTAAACCAACCATACAGAAATAAAACAGGTGAGATCTTTAGAAAAGGGTAGGAGTAAATTACACAGGATAAACAGGAAATTGTGGGAACAATACATGCAGAAAATGTTTTGAACAGGAATGAGCTTAGAGGGAAGACAAGAAGGGAACAGTTTATGTAATGCTGGTATGATTATGTGGTATACAACAATATATGTGATGTATAATGAATGTGAATGAAAACTTAATATGGCTTGATTACTTTTACATAAGTGTTAAGTTTCCCTGTGTAACAAGTGATTATTAAAAAAAAAAACTTACTGAATTCAGATAATTTTGTTCTTAAATGGTTTGATAAATAGAAAAGGAGGAGCACAACAAATCCTTCTTGCTCTATTTGCACCAAATGGAAATTTTTTCTATTTTGCCAGGAATTATTTGTGTGTATTAAGCTTCCTAGTTACTGTTTGGAATGTTAAGCAAGTCCTGACAGAAAATGAACTTGAGAGGAATAAGCTTCAGATCCTTCAAGCCATCAGCCTGATGTCCTTCAGCTTTGGGTGCACCACAGTGCCAGCCATCTGTACAAGCAAGTCTATCACCTACAACAAGGATGAAGGTGCCTGGCTATCTGCACCACAAAGGAAAAAGTACTGCGTAAAATCTTAACATGACAGTAGATATTCTTATCTTCACTGTTGCAGTATTCTTTACAGAAGGGATTGCCTGCCAAAGGGAGCTCAACATCCAGCCTAGCTATCAGAATCATTACATCATATAGACTCCACATGTCACGAGTATGCTGCCCACGTAAGCTGGAGGCTATATAGGTGATGTACAGATGCAAACACTCAGAAGTGAATTGCCCAGGAGGAAGAGAGAACCCTTAAGGGCAAAACAGCACATGTACATAGAGAAGGAAAAGGAAGCAAGAGCCCCTCAGACAGAAGGGCAATGACGGCACGGGGGCAAGGACTAATAAACAGAGGGAAGGAGGGAAAGACCAAATACTGCAATAGTGAAGAGGAGGATATTACTGTTAGATTTTACCCAACTGTACTATGTCCTTCCACATCACTGTTGCAGTACTCTTTAAAGAAGGCAGAGTACAGGGCACAGAACAGCCCTCTACAAAAGCTAGCAGAAAAGCACCAGCAAAACCCACCATGGTCCTGGAAACAACATCAAACATACTGTTTAGTGAAAGTATTAACAGAGGACCAAGTAGCCTTAAGGATGGAATTAATGTTCAAACCCTTGAAAAATGCACCAGGTGAGGCAACCACCCTGGTAGAACGAGTCTTTTACAGACTGATATTTGCCTTGAAAAGAATAACCCAAAGAAATTGCCTTAAAAATCCAGGACTAAATGGTTTGCTTAGAAACAGGAAAACAAAATCCTGGGATGAAAATAGACAAAGTTGCTCAAACTTGTGAAATGCCTTTGTTTTATCTAAGTTCCTAGGCTGTCTATGCAGATCTGAGGTGTGAAGAACCTTTTTCACTGTTGAAGCCACAGTGAATTGAGGTACCAGTGAAACTCTCATATGGAAACTCGTGAGTAAAAATGGGAACAGCAGAGGCCATAAATCCCACAACCCTGGGAAATTCCATGGCCATGTGAAGGGAGAGGAAGTAGAGACTAAAAAAGGTTGTCAGAACAAAACCCTGGAATTCGGAAGAGATGCCAACATGGGAATAGTCAGAAGTCTGCAACTGAGAAAAACGTGATCCTGGGAGGGTGTCACAACAGATTTGATATTTAGGGTGAATCCCAGACTAAGAGCAACAGATTTGATATTTAGGGTGAATCCCAGACTAAGAGCAAGTAGTAAAGTGAAGATCCTGCCACAGACTACTGTGAGAAGGAGCTTGAATGAGCAGGTTGTCCAGATAGGGAAAAATCTGCATCCCCTCAAAGCCTACAAAAAGCAATGAACTGAGCGAGGCATTTGAGTACCCTTTTGGGTAGTAGAAAGGCTAAACGGCAAACCAGAGAACTCAAAATGCAAGGAAAAAATGTAAACATTTCCTGAAGAGAGGATGAATGGGATGTGAAGGTATGCATCCTTGAGATCTAGAGAAATCAAGAAGGCCTGGGGAAGAAGAATAAACAAAGTCCAAAGAGAAAATCCAGAAAGAAGGGACCCAGAGAAAGGTGTTGAGCAGAGAAAGATCCAGAATTGGTCTCCATGTACCCTCCTTCACTTGGAACCAAAAACATTCAGGAGTAAAACCTTTTCTACAAGGGTGGGTGGAATGGGCTGAATGGTGCCCTGCTCCAAAAGGGATTGCAGAACCTCTGGGAAATGAGGAATCTGTTATAGAGGAGGTTGTGGAATGTCTGAAAAGGGGGAAGGATTTCCAAAGCATGAAATACCCCTGATGAATGACATCAGACACCCAAGACCTGAGGTCATCTGATACCAATTTGGAAAAGAGAAAAATGGAGAAATTAGAGAACCTGGCCAAGGGGAAAGGAATGCCAAACATCAAATGGGGACGCGTTTGTCCTGAAGAATGTTTGAGTTCCTGAAAGGACTTACTCTTATTCTGGAAGTACTTAACCAGGTCAGCAGCTGCTGTCTTCAAAGACTTGTTATCCAGAGGGGCATCCAAA